>NW_027440157.1:0-274612 GCF_031893055.1 Leptodactylus fuscus | reverse complement strand
TTGACAACCCATCATAGGCTAGCTGGGTGATCTTGCAACTTGTATCATGCCGGAGTTTGATTTACACCATAGGGTTTCATTGATCGCTTACTCGGCAACTTGTATCAAGCAGGATTTCTACTTTCCCCTTAGCGCTTCATTGATCGTGTACTCTTGAGTGTAGATCGGGCTGAGAATGACGCAGCCATGGGAAAGTTGACAGTTAAGCCTATCTAGTGACAGCCCATCATAGGCTAGCTGGGTGATCTTGCAACTTGTACCATGTCGGAGTTTGATTTTCCCCATAAGGTTTCATTGATCGTGTACTCTTGAGTGTAGCTCGGGCTGAGAAGGTCGCAGCCATGGGAAAGTTGACAGTTAAGCCTATCTAGTGACAACCCATCATAGGCTAGCTGGGTGATCTTGCAACTTGTATCATGCCGGAGTTTGATTTTCACCATAGGGTTTTCATTGATCGCTTCCTCGGCGACTTGTATCAAGCAGGATTTCTACTTTCCCCTTAGCGCTTCATTGATCGTGTACTCTTGAGTGTAGCTCGGGCTGAGAATGACGCAGCCATGGGAAAGTTGACAGTTAAGCCTATTTAGTGACAGCCCATCATAGGCTATCTGGGTGAGCTTGCAACTTGTACCATGTCGGAGTTTGATTTTCCCCATAGGGTTTTCATTGATCGTGTACTCTTGAGTGTAGCTCGGGCTGAGAAGGTCGCAGCCATGGGAAAGTTGACAGTTAAGCCTATCTAGTGACAACCCATCATAGGCTAGCTGGGTGATCTTGCAACTTGTATCATGCCGGATTTTGAATTTCACCATAGGGTTTCATTGATCGCTTACTCGGCAACTTGTATGAAGCAGGATTTCTACTTTCCCCTTAGCGCTTCATTGATCGTGTACTCTTGAGTGTAGCTCGGGCTGAGAATGACGCAGCCATGGGAAAGTTGACAGTTAAAGCCTATCTAGTGACAGCCCCATCATAGGCTAGCTGGGTGATCTTGCAACTTGTACCATGTCGGAGTTTGATTTTCCCCATAGGGTTTTCATTGATCGTGTACTCTTGAGTGTAGCTCGGGCTGAGAAGGTCGCAGCCATGGGAAAGTTGACAGTTAAGCCTATCTAGTGACAACCCATCATAGGCTAGCTGGGTGATCTTGCAAACTTGTATCATGCCGGAGTTTGATTTTCACCATAGGGTTTTCATTGATCGCTTACTCGGCAACTTGTATGAAGCAGGATTTCTACTTTCCCCTTAGCGCTTCATTGATCGTGTACTCTTGAGTGTAGCTCGGGCTGTGAATGACGCAGCCATGGGAAAGTTGACAGTTAAGCCTATCTAGTGACAGCCCATCATAGGCTAGCTGGGTGAGCTTGCAACTTTTACCATGTCGGAGTTTGATTTTCCCCATAGGGTTTCCTTGATCGTGTACTCTTGAGTGTAGCTCGGGCTGAGAAGGTCGCAGCCATGGGAAAGTTGACAGTTAAGCCTATCTGGTGACAACCCATCATAGGCTAGCTGGGTGATCTTGCAACTTGTATCATGCCGGAGTTTGATTTTCACCATAGGGTTTTCATTGATCGCTTACTCGGCAACTTGTATGAAGCAGGATTTCTACTTTCCCCTTAGCGCTTCATTGATCGTGTACTCTTGAGTGTAAGCTCGGGCTGAGAATGACGCAGCCATGGGAAAGTTGACAGTTAAGCCTATTTAGTGACAGCCCATCATAGGCTATCTGGGTGAGCTTGCAACTTGTACCATGTCGGAGTTTGATTTTCCCCATAGGGTTTCATTGATCGTGTACTCTTGAGTGTAGCTCGGGCTGAGAAGGTCGCAGCCATGGGAAAGTTGACAGTTAAGCCTATCTAGTGACAACCCATCATAGGCTAGCTGGGTGATCTTGCAACTTGTATCATGCCGGAGTTTGATTTTCACCATAGGGTTTCATTGATCGCTTACTCGGCAACTTGTATGAAGCAGGATTTCTACTTTCCCCTTAGCGATTCATTGATCGTGTACTCTTGAGTGTAGCTCGGGCTGAGAATGACGCAGCCATGGGGAAAGTTGACAGTTAAGCCTATCTAGTGACAGCCCATCATAGGCTAGCTGGGTGATCTTGCAACTTGTACCATGTCGGAGATTGATTTTCCCCATAGGGTTTTCATTGATAGTGTACTCTTGAGTGTAGCTCGGGCTGAGAAGGTCGCAGCCATGGGAAAAGTTGACAGTTAAGCCTATCTAGTGACAACCCATCACAGGCTAGCTGGGTGATCTTGCAACTTGTATCATGCCGGAGTTTGATTTTCACCATAGGGTTTCATTGATCGCTTACTCGGCAACTTGTATGAAGCAGGATTTCTACTTTCCCCTTAGCGCTTCATTGATTGTGTACTCTTGAGTGTAGCTCGGGATGAGAATGACGCAGCCATGGGAAAGTTGACAGTTAAGCCTATCTAGTGACAGCCTATCATAGGCTAGCTGGGTGAGCTTGCAACTTGTACCATGTCGGAGTTTGATTTTCCCCATAGGGTTTCATTGATCGTGAACTCTTGAGTGTAGCTCGGGCTGAGAAGGTCGCAGCCATGGGAAAGTTGACAGTTAAGCCTATCTAGTGACAGCCCATCATAGGCTAGCTGGGTGATCTTGCAACTTGTATCATGCCGGAGTTTGATTTTCACCATAGGGTTTCATTGATCGCTTACTCGGCAACTTGTATGAAGCAGGATTTTCTACTTTCCCCTTAGCGCTTCATTGATCGTGTACTCTTGAGTGTAGCTCGGGCTGAGAATGACGAAGCCATGGGAAAGTTGACAGTTAAGCCTATCTAGTGACAGCCCATCATAGGCTATCTGGGTGAGCTTGCAACTTGTACCATGTCGGAGTTTGATTTTCCCCATAGGGTTTCATTGATCGTGTACTCTTGAGTGTAGCTCGGGCTGAGAAGGTCGCAGCCATGGGAAAGTTGACAGTTAAGCCTATCTAGTGACAACCCATCATAGGCTAGCTGGGTGATCTTGCAACTTGTATCATGCAGGAGTTTGATTTTCACCATAGGGTTTTCATTGATCGCTTACTCGGCAACTTGTATGAAGCAGGATTTCTACTTTCCCCTTAGCGCTTCATTGATCGTGTACTCTTGAGTGTAGCTCGGGCTGAGAATGACGCAGCCATGGGAAAGTTGACAGTTAAGCCTATCTAGTGACAGCCCATCATAGGCTAGCTGGGTGATCTTGCAACTTGTACCATGTCGGAGTTTGATTTTCCCCATAGGGTTTCATTGATCGTGTACTCTTGAGTGTAGCTCGGGCTGAGAAGGTCGCAGCCATGGGAAAGTTGACAGTTAAGCCTATCTAGTGACAAACCCATCATAGGCTAGCTGGGTGATCTTGCAACTTGTATCATGCCGGAGTTTGATTTTCACCATAGGGTTTCATTGATCGCTTACTCGGCAACTTGTATGAAGCAGGATTTCTACTTTCCCCTTAGCGCTTCATTGATCGTGTACTCTTGAGTGTAGCTCGGGCTGTGAATGACGCAGCCATGGGAAAGTTGACAGTTAAGCCTATCTAGTGACAGCCCATCATAGGCTAGCTGGGTGAGCTTGCAACTTTTACCATGTCGGAGTTTGATTTTCCCCATAGGGTTTCATTGATCGTGTACTCTTGAGTGTAGCTCGGGCTGAGAAGGTCGCAGCCATGGGAAAGTTGACAGTTAAGCCTATCTGGTGACAAACCCATCATAGGCTAGCTGGGTGATCTTGCAACTTGTATCATGCCGGAGTTTTGATTTTCACCATAGGGTTTCATTGATCGCTTACTCGGCAACTTGTATGAAGCAGGATTTCTACTTTCCCCTTAGCGCTTCATTGATCGTGTACTCTTGAGTGTAGCTCGGGCTGAGAATGACGCAGCCATGGGAAAGTTGACAGTTAAGCCTATTTAGTGACAGCCCATCATAGGCTATCTGGGTGAGCTTGCAACTTGTACCATGTCGGAGTTTGATTTTCCCCCATAGGGTTTCATTGATCGTGTACTCTTGAGTGTAGCTCGGGCTGAGAAGGTCGCAGCCATGGGAAAGTTGACAGTTAAGCCTATCTAGTGACAACCCATCATAGGCTAGCTGGGTGATCTTGCAACTTGTATCATGCCGGAGTTTGATTTTCACCATAGGGTTTCATTGATCGCTTACTCGGCAACTTGTATGAAGCAGGATTTCTACTTTCCCCTTAGCGATTCATTGATCGTGTACTCTTGAGTGTAGCTCGGGCTGAGAATGACGCAGCCATGGGAAAGTTGACAGTTAAGCCTATCTAGTGACAGCCCATCATAGGCTAGCTGGGTGATCTTGCAACTTGTACCATGTCGGAGTTTGATTTTCCCCATAGGGTTTCATTGATAGTGTACTCTTGAGTGTAGCTCGGGCTGAGAAGGTCGCAGCCATGGGAAAGTTGACAGTTAAGCCTATCTAGTGACAACCCATCACAGGCTAGCTGGGTGATCTTGCAACTTGTATCATGCCGGAGTTTGATTTTCACCATAGGGTTTCATTGATCGCTTACTCGGCAACTTGTATGAAGCAGGATTTCTACTTTCCCCTTAGCGCTTCATTGATTGTGTACTCTTGAGTGTAGCTCGGGATGAGAATGACGCAGCCATGGGAAAGTTGACAGTTAAGCCTATCTAGTGACAGCCTATCATAGGCTAGCTGGGTGAGCTTGCAACTTGTACCATGTCGGAGTTTGATTTTCCCCATAGGGTTTCATTGATCGTGAACTCTTGAGTGTAGCTCGGGCTGAGAAGGTCGCAGCCATGGGAAAGTTGACAGTTAAGCCTATCTAGTGACAGCCCATCATAGGCTAGCTGGGTGATCTTGCAACTTGTATCATGCCGGAGTTTGATTTTCACCATAGGGTTTCATTGATCGCTTACTCGGCAACTTGTATGAAGCAGGATTTCTACTTTCCCCTTAGCGCTTCATTGATCGTGTACTCTTGAGTGTAGCTCGGGCTGAGAATGACGAAGCCATGGGAAAGTTGACAGTTAAGCCTATCTAGTGACAGCCCATCATAGGCTAGCTGGGTGAGCTTGCAACTTGTACCATGTCGGAGTTTGATTTTCCCCATAGGGTTTCATTGATCGTGTACTCTTGAGTGTAGCTCGGGCTGAGAAGGTCGCAGCCATGGGAAAGTTGACAGTTAAGCCTATCTAGTGACAACCCATCATAGGCTAGCTGGGTGATCTTGCAACTTGTATCATGCCGGAGTTTGATTTACATCATAGGGTTTCATTGATCGCTTACTCGGCAACTTGTATCAAGCAGGATTTCTTCTTTCCCCTTAGCGCTTCATTGATCGTGTACTCTTGAGTGTAGATCGGGCTGAGAATGACGCAGCCATGGGAAAGTTGACAGTTAAGCCTATCTAGTGACAGCCCATCATAGGCTAGCTGGGTGATCTTGCAACTTGTATCATGTCGGAGTTTGATTTTCCCCATAAGGTTTCATTGATCGTGTACTCTTGAGTGTAGCTCGGGCTGAGAAGGTCGCAGCCATGGGAAAGTTGACAGTTAAGCCTATCTAGTGACAACCCATCATAGGCTAGCTGGGTGATCTTGCAACTTGTATCATGCCGGAGTTTGATTTTCACCATAGGGTTTCATTGATCGCTTCCTCGGCAACTTGTATGAAGCAGGATTTCTACTTTCCCCTTAGCGCTTCATTGATCGTGTACTCTTGAGTGTAGATCGGGCTGAGAATGAGGCAGCCATGGGAAAGTTGACAGTTAAGCCTATCTAGTGACAGCCCATCATAGGCTAGCTGGGTGATCTTGCAACTTGTACCATGTCGGAGTTTGATTTACACCATAGGGTTTCATTGATCGTGTACTCTTGAGTGTAGCTCGGGCTGAGAAGGTCGCAGCCATGGGAAAGTTGACAGTTAAGCCTATCTAGTGACAACCCATCATAGGCTAGCTGGGTGATCTTGCAACTTGTATCATGCCGGAGTTTGATTTACATCATAGGGTTTCATTGATCGCTTACTCGGCAACTTGTATGAAGCAGGATTTCTACTTTCCCCTTAGCGCTTCATTGATTGTGTACTCTTGAGTGTAGCTCGGGCTGAGAATGACGCAGCCATGGGAAAGTTGACAGTTAAGCCTATCTAGTGACAGCCTATCATAGGCTAGCTGGGTGAGCTTGCAACTTGTACCATGTCGGAGTTTGATTTTCCCCATAGGGTTTCATTGATCGTGAACTCTTGAGTGTAGCTCGGGCTGAGAAGGTCGCAGCCATGGGAAAGTTGACAGTTAAGCCTATCTAGTGACGGCCCATCAAAGGCTAGCTGGGTGATCTTGCAACTTGTATCATGCCGGAGTTTGATTTTCACCATAGGGTTTCATTGATCGCTTACTCGGCAACTTGTATGAAGCAGGATTTCTACTTTCCCCTTAGCGCTTCATTGATCGTGTACTCTTGAGTGTAGCTCGGGCTGAGAATGACGAAGCCATGGGAAAGTTGACAGTTAAGCCTATCTAGTGACAGCCCATCATAGGCTAGCTGGGTGAGCTTGCAACTTGTACCATGTCGGAGTTTGATTTTCCCCATAGGGTTTCATTGATCGTGTACTCTTGAGTGTAGCTCGGGCTGAGAAGGTCGCAGCCATGGGAAAGTTGACAGTTAAGCCTATCTAGTGACAACCCATCATAGGCTAGCTGGGTGATCTTGCAACTTGTATCATGCCGGAGTTTGATTTACATCATAGGGTTTCATTGATCGCATACTCGGCAACTTGTATCAAGCAGGATTTCTACTTTCCCCTTAGCGCTTCATTGATCGTGTACTCTTGAGTGTAGATCGGGCTGAGAATGACGCAGCCATGGGAAAGTTGACAGTTAAGCCTATCTAGTGACAGCCCATCATAGGCTAGCTGGGTGATCTTGCAACTTCTATCATGTCGGAGTTTGATTTTCCCCATAAGGTTTCATTGATCGTGTACTCTTGAGTGTAGCTCGGGCTGAGAAGGTCGCAGCCATGGGAAAGTTGACAGTTAAGCCTATCTAGTGACAACCCATCATAGGCTAGCTGGGTGATCTTGCAACTTGTATCATGCCGGAGTTTGATTTTCACCATAGGGTTTCATTGATCGCTTCCTCGGCGACTTGTATCAAGCAGGATTTCTACTTTCCCCTTAGCGCTTCATTGATCGTGTACTCTTGAGTGTAGATCGGGCTGAGAATGACGCAGCCATGGGAAAGTTGACAGTTAAGCCTATCTGGTGACAGCCCATCAAAGGCTAGCTGGGTGATCTTGCAACTTGTACCATGTCGGAGTTTGATTTTCCCCATTGGGTTTCATTGATCGTGTACTCTTGAGTGTAGCTCGGGCTGAGAAGGTCGCAGCCATGGGAAAGTTGACAGTTAAGCCTATCTAGTGACAACCCATCATAGGCTAGCTGGGTGATCTTGCAACTTGTATCATGCCGGAGTTTGATTTTCACCATAGGGTTTCATTGATCGCTTACTCGGCAACTTGTATGAAGCAGGATTTCTACTTTCCCCTTAGCGCTTCATTGATCGTGTACTCTTGAGTGTAGCTCGGGCTGAGAATGACGCAGCCATGGGAAAGTTGACAGTTAAGCCTATTTAGTGACAGCCCATCATAGGCTATCTGGGTGAGCTTGCAACTTGTACCATGTCGGAGTTTGATTTTCCCCATAGGGTTTCATTGATCGTGTACTCTTGAGTGTAGCTCGGGCTGAGAAGGTCGCAGCCATGGGAAAGTTGACAGTTAAGCCTATCTAGTGACAACCCATCATAGGCTAGCTGGGTGATCTTGCAACTTGTACCATGTCGGAGTTTGATTTTCCCCATAGGGTTTCATTGATAGTGTACTCTTGAGTGTAGCTCGGGCTGAGAAGGTCGCAGCCATGGGAAAGTTGACAGTTAAGCCTATCTAGTGACAACCCATCACAGGCTAGCTGGGTGATCTTGCAACTTGTATCATGCCGGAGTTTGATTTTCACCATAGGGTTTCATTGATCGGTTACTCGGCAACTTGTATGAAGCAGGATTTCTACTTTCCCCTTAGCGCTTCATTGATCGTGTACTCTTGAGTGTAGCTCGGGCTGAGAATGACGCAGCCATGGGAAAGTTGACAGTTAAGCCTATCTAGTGACAGCCCATCACAGGCTAGCTGGGTGAGCTTGCAACTTGTACCATGTCGGAGTTTGATTTTCCCCATAGGGTTTCATTGATCGTGTACTCTTGAATGTAGCTCGGGCTGAGAAGGTCGCAGCCATAGGAAAGTTGACAGTTAAGCCTATCTAGTGACAACCCATCATAGGCTAGCTGGGTGATCTTGCAACTTCTATCATGCCGGAGTTTGATTTTCACCATAGGGTTTCATTGATCGCTTACTCGGCAACTTGTATGAAGCAGGATTTCTACTTTCCCCTTAGCGCTTCATTGATCGTGTACTCTTGAGTGTAGCTCGGGCTGAGAATGACGCAGCCATGGGAAAGTTGACAATTAAGCCTATCTAGTGAGAGCCCATCATAGGCTAACTGGGTGATCTTGCAACTTGTACCATGTCGGAGTTTGATTTTCCCCATAGGGTTTCATTGATCGTGTACTCTTGAGTGTATCTCGGGCTGAGAAGGTCGCAGCCATGGGAAAGTTGACAGTTAAGCCTATCTAGTGACAACCCATCATAGGCTAGCTGGGTGATCTTGCAACTTGTATCATGCCGGAGTTTGATTTTCACCATAGGGTTTCATTGATAGCTTACTCGGCAACTTGTATGAAGCAGGATTTCTACTTTCCCCTTAGCGCTTCATTGATCGTGTACTCTTGAGTGTAGCTCGGGCTGAGAATGACGCAGCCATGGGAAAGTTGACAGTTAAGCCTATCTAGTGACAACCCATCATAGGCTAGCTGGGTGAGCTTGCAACTTGTACCATGTCGGAGTTTGATTTTCCCCATAGGGTTTCATTGATCGTGTACTCTTGAGTGTAGCTCGGGCTGAGAAGGTCGCAGCCATGGGAAAGTTGACAGTTAAGCCTATCTAGTGACAACCCATCATAGGCTAGCTGGGTGATCTTGCAACTTGTATCATGCAGGAGTTTGATTTTCACCATAGGGTTTCATTGATCGCTTACTCGGCAACTTGTATGAAGCAGGATTTCTACTTTCCCCTTAGCGCTTCATTGATCGTGTACTCTTGAGTGTAGCTCGGGCTGAGAATGACGCAGCCATGGGAAAGTTGACAGTTAAGCCTATCTAGTGACAGCCCATCATAGGCTAGCTGGGTGATCTTGCAACTTGTACCATGTCGGAGTTTGATTTTCCCCATAGGGTTTCATTGATCGTGTACTCTTGAGTGTAGCTCGGGCTGAGAAGGTCGCAGCCATGGGAAAGTTGACAGTTAAGCCTATCTAGTGACAACCCATCATAGGCTAGCTGGGTGATCTTGCAACTTGTATCATGCCGGAGTTTGATTTTCACCATAGGGTTTCATTGATCGCTTACTCGGCAACTAGTATGAAGCAGGATTTCTACTTTCCCCTTAGCGCTTCATTGATCGTGTACTCTTGAGTGTAGCTCGGGCTGTGAATGACGCAGCCATGGGAAAGTTGACAGTTAAGCCTATCTAGTGACAGCCCATCATAGGCTAGCTGGGTGAGCTTGCAACTTTTACCATGTCGGAGTTTGATTTTCCCCATAGGGTTTCATTGATCGTGTACTCTTGAGTGTAGCTCGGGCTGAGAAGGTCGCAGCCATGGGAAAGTTGACAGTTAAGCCTATCTAGTGACAACCCATCATAGGCTAGCTGGGTGATCTTGCAACTTGTATCATGCCGGAGTTTGATTTACACCATAGGGTTTCATTGATCGCTTACTCGGCAACTTGTATCAAGCAGGATTTCTACTTTCCCCTTAGCGCTTCATTGATCGTGTACTCTTGAGTGTAGATCGGGCTGAGAATGACGCAGCCATGGGAAAGTTGACAGTTAAGCCTATCTAGTGACAGCCCATCATAGGCTAGCTGGGTGATCTTGCAACTTGTACCATGTCGGAGTTTGATTTTCCCCATAAGGTTTCATTGATCGTGTACTCTTGAGTGTAGCTCGGGCTGAGAAGGTCGCAGCCATGGGAAAGTTGACAGTTAAGCCTATCTAGTGACAACCCATCATAGGCTAGCTGGGTGATCTTGCAACTTGTATCATGCCGGAGTTTGATTTTCACCATAGGGTTTCATTGATCGCTTCCTCGGCGACTTGTATCAAGCAGGATTTCTACTTTCCCCTTAGCGCTTCATTGATCGTGTACTCTTGAGTGTAGCTCGGGCTGAGAATGACGCAGCCATGGGAAAGTTGACAGTTAAGCCTATTTAGTGACAGCCCATCATAGGCTATCTGGGTGAGCTTGCAACTTGTACCATGTCGGAGTTTGATTTTCCCCATAGGGTTTCATTGATCGTGTACTCTTGAGTGTAGCTCGGGCTGAGAAGGTCGCAGCCATGGGAAAGTTGACAGTTAAGCCTATCTAGTGACAACCCATCATAGGCTAGCTGGGTGATCTTGCAACTTGTATCATGCCGGAGTTTGATTTTCACCATAGGGTTTCATTGATCGCTTACTCGGCAACTTGTATGAAGCAGGATTTCTACTTTCCCCTTAGCGCTTCATTGATCGTGTACTCTTGAGTGTAGCTCGGGCTGAGAATGACGCAGCCATGGGAAAGTTGACAGTTAAGCCTATCTAGTGACAGCCCATCATAGGCTAGCTGGGTGATCTTGCAACTTGTACCATGTCGGAGTTTGATTTTCCCCATAGGGTTTCATTGATCGTGTACTCTTGAGTGTAGCTCGGGCTGAGAAGGTCGCAGCCATGGGAAAGTTGACAGTTAAGCCTATCTAGTGACAACCCATCATAGGCTAGCTGGGTGATCTTGCAACTTGTATCATGCCGGAGTTTGATTTTCACCATAGGGTTTCATTGATCGCTTACTCGGCAACTTGTATGAAGCAGGATTTCTACTTTCCCCTTAGCGCTTCATTGATCGTGTACTCTTGAGTGTAGCTCGGGCTGTGAATGACGCAGCCATGGGAAAGTTGACAGTTAAGCCTATCTAGTGACAGCCCATCATAGGCTAGCTGGGTGAGCTTGCAACTTTTACCATGTCGGAGTTTGATTTTCCCCATAGGGTTTCATTGATCGTGTACTCTTGAGTGTAGCTCGGGCTGAGAAGGTCGCAGCCATGGGAAAGTTGACAGTTAAGCCTATCTGGTGACAACCCATCATAGGCTAGCTGGGTGATCTTGCAACTTGTATCATGCCGGAGTTTGATTTTCACCATAGGGTTTCATTGATCGCTTACTCGGCAACTTGTATGAAGCAGGATTTCTACTTTCCCCTTAGCGCTTCATTGATCGTGTACTCTTGAGTGTAGCTCGGGCTGAGAATGACGCAGCCATGGGAAAGTTGACAGTTAAGCCTATTTAGTGACAGCCCATCATAGGCTATCTGGGTGAGCTTGCAACTTGTACCATGTCGGAGTTTGATTTTCCCCATAGGGTTTCATTGATCGTGTACTCTTGAGTGTAGCTCGGGCTGAGAAGGTCGCAGCCATGGGAAAGTTGACAGTTAAGCCTATCTAGTGACAACCCATCATAGGCTAGCTGGGTGATCTTGCAACTTGTATCATGCCGGAGTTTGATTTTCACCATAGGGTTTCATTGATCGCTTACTCGGCAACTTGTATGAAGCAGGATTTCTACTTTCCCCTTAGCGATTCATTGATCGTGTACTCTTGAGTGTAGCTCGGGCTGAGAATGACGCAGCCATGGGAAAGTTGACAGTTAAGCCTATCTAGTGACAGCCCATCATAGGCTAGCTGGGTGATCTTGCAACTTGTACCATGTCGGAGATTGATTTTCCCCATAGGGTTTCATTGATAGTGTACTCTTGAGTGTAGCTCGGGCTGAGAAGGTCGCAGCCATGGGAAAGTTGACAGTTAAGCCTATCTAGTGACAACCCATCACAGGCTAGCTGGGTGATCTTGCAACTTGTATCATGCCGGAGTTTGATTTTCACCATAGGGTTTCATTGATCGCTTACTCGGCAACTTGTATGAAGCAGGATTTCTACTTTCCCCTTAGCGCTTCATTGATTGTGTACTCTTGAGTGTAGCTCGGGATGAGAATGACGCAGCCATGGGAAAGTTGACAGTTAAGCCTATCTAGTGACAGCCTATCATAGGCTAGCTGGGTGAGCTTGCAACTTGTACCATGTCGGAGTTTGATTTTCCCCATAGGGTTTCATTGATCGTGAACTCTTGAGTGTAGCTCGGGCTGAGAAGGTCGCAGCCATGGGAAAGTTGACAGTTAAGCCTATCTAGTGACAGCCCATCATAGGCTAGCTGGGTGATCTTGCAACTTGTATCATGCCGGAGTTTGATTTTCACCATAGGGTTTCATTGATCGCTTACTCGGCAACTTGTATGAAGCAGGATTTCTACTTTCCCCTTAGCGCTTCATTGATCGTGTACTCTTGAGTGTAGCTCGGGCTGAGAATGACGAAGCCATGGGAAAGTTGACAGTTAAGCCTATCTAGTGACAGCCCATCATAGGCTATCTGGGTGAGCTTGCAACTTGTACCATGTCGGAGTTTGATTTTCCCCATAGGGTTTCATTGATCGTGTACTCTTGAGTGTAGCTCGGGCTGAGAAGGTCGCAGCCATGGGAAAGTTGACAGTTAAGCCTATCTAGTGACAACCCATCATAGGCTAGCTGGGTGATCTTGCAACTTGTATCATGCCGGAGTTTGATTTACATCATAGGGTTTCATTGATCGCTTACTCGGCAACTTGTATCAAGCAGGATTTCTTCTTTCCCCTTAGTGCTTCATTGATCGTGTACTCTTGAGTGTAGATCGGGCTGAGAATGACGCAGCCATGGGAAAGTTGACAGTTAAGCCTATCTAGTGACAGCCCATCATAGGCTAGCTGGGTGATCTTGCAACTTGTATCATGTCGGAGTTTGATTTTCCCCATAAGGTTTCATTGATCGTGTACTCTTGAGTGTAGCTCGGGCTGAGAAGGTCGCAGCCATGGGAAAGTTGACAGTTAAGCCTATCTAGTGACAACCCATCATAGGCTAGCTGGGTGATCTTGCAACTTGTATCATGCCGGAGTTTGATTTTCACCATAGGGTTTCATTGATCGCTTCCTCGGCAACTTGTATGAAGCAGGATTTCTACTTTCCCCTTAGCGCTTCATTGATCGTGTACTCTTGAGTGTAGATCGGGCTGAGAATGAGGCAGCCATGGGAAAGTTGACAGTTAAGCCTATCTAGTGACAGCCCATCATAGGCTAGCTGGGTGATCTTGCAACTTGTACCATGTCGGAGTTTGATTTACACCATAGGGTTTCATTGATCGTGTACTCTTGAGTGTAGCTCGGGCTGAGAAGGTCGCAGCCATGGGAAAGTTGACAGTTAAGCCTATCTAGTGACAACCCATCATAGGCTAGCTGGGTGATCTTGCAACTTGTATCATGCCGGAGTTTGATTTACATCATAGGGTTTCATTGATCGCTTACTCGGCAACTTGTATGAAGCAGGATTTCTACTTTCCCCTTAGCGCTTCATTGATTGTGTACTCTTGAGTGTAGCTCGGGCTGAGAATGACGCAGCCATGGGAAAGTTGACAGTTAAGCCTATCTAGTGACAGCCTATCATAGGCTAGCTGGGTGAGCTTGCAACTTGTACCATGTCGGAGTTTGATTTTCCCCATAGGGTTTCATTGATCGTGAACTCTTGAGTGTAGCTCGGGCTGAGAAGGTCGCAGCCATGGGAAAGTTGACAGTTAAGCCTATCTAGTGACGGCCCATCAAAGGCTAGCTGGGTGATCTTGCAACTTGTATCATGCCGGAGTTTGATTTTCACCATAGGGTTTCATTGATCGCTTACTCGGCAACTTGTATGAAGCAGGATTTCTACTTTCCCCTTAGCGCTTCATTGATCGTGTACTCTTGAGTGTAGCTCGGGCTGAGAATGACGAAGCCATGGGAAAGTTGACAGTTAAGCCTATCTAGTGACAGCCCATCATAGGCTAGCTGGGTGAGCTTGCAACTTGTACCATGTCGGAGTTTGATTTTCCCCATAGGGTTTCATTGATCGTGTACTCTTGAGTGTAGCTCGGGCTGAGAAGGTCGCAGCCATGGGAAAGTTGACAGTTAAGCCTATCTAGTGACAACCCATCATAGGCTAGCTGGGTGATCTTGCAACTTGTATCATGCCGGAGTTTGATTTACATCATAGGGTTTCATTGATCGCATACTCGGCAACTTGTATCAAGCAGGATTTCTACTTTCCCCTTAGCGCTTCATTGATCGTGTACTCTTGAGTGTAGATCGGGCTGAGAATGACGCAGCCATGGGAAAGTTGACAGTTAAGCCTATCTAGTGACAGCCCATCATAGGCTAGCTGGGTGATCTTGCAACTTCTATCATGTCGGAGTTTGATTTTCCCCATAAGGTTTCATTGATCGTGTACTCTTGAGTGTAGCTCGGGCTGAGAAGGTCGCAGCCATGGGAAAGTTGACAGTTAAGCCTATCTAGTGACAACCCATCATAGGCTAGCTGGGTGATCTTGCAACTTGTATCATGCCGGAGTTTGATTTTCACCATAGGGTTTCATTGATCGCTTCCTCGGCGACTTGTATCAAGCAGGATTTCTACTTTCCCCTTAGCGCTTCATTGATCGTGTACTCTTGAGTGTAGATCGGGCTGAGAATGACGCAGCCATGGGAAAGTTGACAGTTAAGCCTATCTGGTGACAGCCCATCAAAGGCTAGCTGGGTGATCTTGCAACTTGTACCATGTCGGAGTTTGATTTTCCCCATTGGGTTTCATTGATCGTGTACTCTTGAGTGTAGCTCGGGCTGAGAAGGTCGCAGCCATGGGAAAGTTGACAGTTAAGCCTATCTAGTGACAACCCATCATAGGCTAGCTGGGTGATCTTGCAACTTGTATCATGCCGGAGTTTGATTTTCACCATAGGGTTTCATTGATCGCTTACTCGGCAACTTGTATGAAGCAGGATTTCTACTTTCCCCTTAGCGCTTCATTGATCGTGTACTCTTGAGTGTAGCTCGGGCTGAGAATGACGCAGCCATGGGAAAGTTGACAGTTAAGCCTATTTAGTGACAGCCCATCATAGGCTATCTGGGTGAGCTTGCAACTTGTACCATGTCGGAGTTTGATTTTCCCCATAGGGTTTCATTGATCGTGTACTCTTGAGTGTAGCTCGGGCTGAGAAGGTCGCAGCCATGGGAAAGTTGACAGTTAAGCCTATCTAGTGACAACCCATCATAGGCTAGCTGGGTGATCTTGCAACTTGTACCATGTCGGAGTTTGATTTTCCCCATAGGGTTTCATTGATAGTGTACTCTTGAGTGTAGCTCGGGCTGAGAAGGTCGCAGCCATGGGAAAGTTGACAGTTAAGCCTATCTAGTGACAACCCATCACAGGCTAGCTGGGTGATCTTGCAACTTGTATCATGCCGGAGTTTGATTTTCACCATAGGGTTTCATTGATCGGTTACTCGGCAACTTGTATGAAGCAGGATTTCTACTTTCCCCTTAGCGCTTCATTGATCGTGTACTCTTGAGTGTAGCTCGGGCTGAGAATGACGCAGCCATGGGAAAGTTGACAGTTAAGCCTATCTAGTGACAGCCCATCACAGGCTAGCTGGGTGAGCTTGCAACTTGTACCATGTCGGAGTTTGATTTTCCCCATAGGGTTTCATTGATCGTGTACTCTTGAATGTAGCTCGGGCTGAGAAGGTCGCAGCCATAGGAAAGTTGACAGTTAAGCCTATCTAGTGACAACCCATCATAGGCTAGCTGGGTGATCTTGCAACTTCTATCATGCCGGAGTTTGATTTTCACCATAGGGTTTCATTGATCGCTTACTCGGCAACTTGTATGAAGCAGGATTTCTACTTTCCCCTTAGCGCTTCATTGATCGTGTACTCTTGAGTGTAGCTCGGGCTGAGAATGACGCAGCCATGGGAAAGTTGACAATTAAGCCTATCTAGTGAGAGCCCATCATAGGCTAACTGGGTGATCTTGCAACTTGTACCATGTCGGAGTTTGATTTTCCCCATAGGGTTTCATTGATCGTGTACTCTTGAGTGTATCTCGGGCTGAGAAGGTCGCAGCCATGGGAAAGTTGACAGTTAAGCCTATCTAGTGACAACCCATCATAGGCTAGCTGGGTGATCTTGCAACTTGTATCATGCCGGAGTTTGATTTTCACCATAGGGTTTCATTGATAGCTTACTCGGCAACTTGTATGAAGCAGGATTTCTACTTTCCCCTTAGCGCTTCATTGATCGTGTACTCTTGAGTGTAGCTCGGGCTGAGAATGACGCAGCCATGGGAAAGTTGACAGTTAAGCCTATCTAGTGACAACCCATCATAGGCTAGCTGGGTGAGCTTGCAACTTGTACCATGTCGGAGTTTGATTTTCCCCATAGGGTTTCATTGATCGTGTACTCTTGAGTGTAGCTCGGGCTGAGAAGGTCGCAGCCATGGGAAAGTTGACAGTTAAGCCTATCTAGTGACAACCCATCATAGGCTAGCTGGGTGATCTTGCAACTTGTATCATGCAGGAGTTTGATTTTCACCATAGGGTTTCATTGATCGCTTACTCGGCAACTTGTATGAAGCAGGATTTCTACTTTCCCCTTAGCGCTTCATTGATCGTGTACTCTTGAGTGTAGCTCGGGCTGAGAATGACGCAGCCATGGGAAAGTTGACAGTTAAGCCTATCTAGTGACAGCCCATCATAGGCTAGCTGGGTGATCTTGCAACTTGTACCATGTCGGAGTTTGATTTTCCCCATAGGGTTTCATTGATCGTGTACTCTTGAGTGTAGCTCGGGCTGAGAAGGTCGCAGCCATGGGAAAGTTGACAGTTAAGCCTATCTAGTGACAACCCATCATAGGCTAGCTGGGTGATCTTGCAACTTGTATCATGCCGGAGTTTGATTTTCACCATAGGGTTTCATTGATCGCTTACTCGGCAACTTGTATGAAGCAGGATTTCTACTTTCCCCTTAGCGCTTCATTGATCGTGTACTCTTGAGTGTAGCTCGGGCTGTGAATGACGCAGCCATGGGAAAGTTGACAGTTAAGCCTATCTAGTGACAGCCCATCATAGGCTAGCTGGGTGAGCTTGCAACTTTTACCATGTCGGAGTTTGATTTTCCCCATAGGGTTTCATTGATCGTGTACTCTTGAGTGTAGCTCGGGCTGAGAAGGTCGCAGCCATGGGAAAGTTGACAGTTAAGCCTATCTAGTGACAACCCATCATAGGCTAGCTGGGTGATCTTGCAACTTGTATCATGCCGGAGTTTGATTTACACCATAGGGTTTCATTGATCGCTTACTCGGCAACTTGTATCAAGCAGGATTTCTACTTTCCCCTTAGCGCTTCATTGATCGTGTACTCTTGAGTGTAGATCGGGCTGAGAATGACGCAGCCATGGGAAAGTTGACAGTTAAGCCTATCTAGTGACAGCCCATCATAGGCTAGCTGGGTGATCTTGCAACTTGTACCATGTCGGAGTTTGATTTTCCCCATAAGGTTTCATTGATCGTGTACTCTTGAGTGTAGCTCGGGCTGAGAAGGTCGCAGCCATGGGAAAGTTGACAGTTAAGCCTATCTAGTGACAACCCATCATAGGCTAGCTGGGTGATCTTGCAACTTGTATCATGCCGGAGTTTGATTTTCACCATAGGGTTTCATTGATCGCTTCCTCGGCGACTTGTATCAAGCAGGATTTCTACTTTCCCCTTAGCGCTTCATTGATCGTGTACTCTTGAGTGTAGCTCGGGCTGAGAATGACGCAGCCATGGGAAAGTTGACAGTTAAGCCTATTTAGTGACAGCCCATCATAGGCTATCTGGGTGAGCTTGCAACTTGTACCATGTCGGAGTTTGATTTTCCCCATAGGGTTTCATTGATCGTGTACTCTTGAGTGTAGCTCGGGCTGAGAAGGTCGCAGCCATGGGAAAGTTGACAGTTAAGCCTATCTAGTGACAACCCATCATAGGCTAGCTGGGTGATCTTGCAACTTGTATCATGCCGGAGTTTGATTTTCACCATAGGGTTTCATTGATCGCTTACTCGGCAACTTGTATGAAGCAGGATTTCTACTTTCCCCTTAGCGCTTCATTGATCGTGTACTCTTGAGTGTAGCTCGGGCTGAGAATGACGCAGCCATGGGAAAGTTGACAGTTAAGCCTATCTAGTGACAGCCCATCACAGGCTAGCTGGGTGAGCTTGCAACTTGTACCATGTCGGAGTTTGATTTTCCCCTTAGGGTTTCATTGATCGTGTACTCTTGAATGTAGCTCGGGCTGAGAAGGTCGCAGCCATAGGAAAGTTGACAGTTAAGCCTATCTAGTGACAACCCATCATAGGCTAGCTGGGTGATCTTGCAACTTGTACCATGTCGGAGTTTGATTTTCCCCATAGGGTTTCATTGATAGTGTACTCTTGAGTGTAGCTCGGGCTGAGAAGGTCGCAGCCATGGGAAAGTTGACAGTTAAGCCTATCTAGTGACAACCCATCACAGGCTAGCTGGGTGATCTTGCAACTTGTATCATGCCGGAGTTTGATTTTCACCATAGGGTTTCATTGATCGGTTACTCGGCAACTTGTATGAAGCAGGATTTCTACTTTCCCCTTAGCGCTTCATTGATCGTGTACTCTTGAGTGTAGCTCGGGCTGAGAATGACGCAGCCATGGGAAAGTTGACAGTTAAGCCTATCTAGTGACAGCCCATCACAGGCTAGCTGGGTGAGCTTGCAACGTGTACCATGTCGGAGTTTGATTTTCCCCATAGGGTTTCATTGATCGTGTACTCTTGAATGTAGCTCGGGCTGAGAAGGTCGCAGCCATAGGAAAGTTGACAGTTAAGCCTATCTAGTGACAACCCATCATAGGCTAGCTGGGTGATCTTGCAACTTCTATCATGCCGGAGTTTGATTTTCACCATAGGGTTTCATTGATCGCTTACTCGGCAACTTGTATGAAGCAGGATTTCTACTTTCCCCTTAGCGCTTCATTGATCGTGTACTCTTGAGTGTAGCTCGGGCTGAGAATGACGCAGCCATGGGAAAGTTGACAATTAAGCCTATCTAGTGAGAGCCCATCATAGGCTAACTGGGTGATCTTGCAACTTGTACCATGTCGGAGTTTGATTTTCCCCATAGGGTTTCATTGATCGTGTACTCTTGAGTGTATCTCGGGCTGAGAAGGTCGCAGCCATGGGAAAGTTGACAGTTAAGCCTATCTAGTGACAACCCATCATAGGCTAGCTGGGTGATCTTGCAACTTGTATCATGCCGGAGTTTGATTTTCACCATAGGGTTTCATTGATAGCTTACTCGGCAACTTGTATGAAGCAGGATTTCTACTTTCCCCTTAGCGCTTCATTGATCGTGTACTCTTGAGTGTAGCTCGGGCTGAGAATGACGCAGCCATGGGAAAGTTGACAGTTAAGCCTATCTAGTGACAACCCATCATAGGCTAGCTGGGTGAGCTTGCAACTTGTACCATGTCGGAGTTTGATTTTCCCCATAGAGTTTCATTGATCGTGTACTCTTGAGTGTAGCTCGGGCTGAGAAGGTCGCAGCCATGGGAAAGTTGACAGTTAAGCCTATCTAGTGACAACCCATCATAGGCTAGCTGGGTGATCTTGCAACTTGTATCATGCAGGAGTTTGATTTTCACCATAGGGTTTCATTGATCGCTTACTCGGCAACTTGTATGAAGCAGGATTTCTACTTTCCCCTTAGCGCTTCATTGATCGTGTACTCTTGAGTGTAGCTCGGGCTGAGAATGACGCAGCCATGGGAAAGTTGACAGTTAAGCCTATCTAGTGACAGCCCATCATAGGCTAGCTGGGTGATCTTGCAACTTGTACCATGTCGGAGTTTGATTTTCCCCATAGGGTTTCATTGATCGTGTACTCTTGAGTGTAGCTCGGGCTGAGAAGGTCGCAGCCATGGGAAAGTTGACAGTTAAGCCTATCTAGTGACAACCCATCATAGGCTAGCTGGGTGATCTTGCAACTTGTATCATGCCGGAGTTTGATTTTCACCATAGGGTTTCATTGATCGCTTACTCGGCAACTTGTATGAAGCAGGATTTCTACTTTCCCCTTAGCGCTTCATTGATCGTGTACTCTTGAGTGTAGCTCGGGCTGTGAATGACGCAGCCATGGGAAAGTTGACAGTTAAGCCTATCTAGTGACAGCCCATCATAGGCTAGCTGGGTGAGCTTGCAACTTTTACCATGTCGGAGTTTGATTTTCCCCATAGGGTTTCATTGATCGTGTACTCTTGAGTGTAGCTCGGGCTGAGAAGGTCGCAGCCATGGGAAAGTTGACAGTTAAGCCTATCTAGTGACAACCCATCATAGGCTAGCTGGGTGATCTTGCAACTTGTATCATGCCGGAGTTTGATTTACACCATAGGGTTTCATTGATCGCTTACTCGGCAACTTGTATCAAGCAGGATTTCTACTTTCCCCTTAGCGCTTCATTGATCGTGTACTCTTGAGTGTAGATCGGGCTGAGAATGACGCAGCCATGGGAAAGTTGACAGTTAAGCCTATCTAGTGACAGCCCATCATAGGCTAGCTGGGTGATCTTGCAACTTGTACCATGTCGGAGTTTGATTTTCCCCATAAGGTTTCATTGATCGTGTACTCTTGAGTGTAGCTCGGGCTGAGAAGGTCGCAGCCATGGGAAAGTTGACAGTTAAGCCTATCTAGTGACAACCCATCATAGGCTAGCTGGGTGATCTTGCAACTTGTATCATGCCGGAGTTTGATTTTCACCATAGGGTTTCATTGATCGCTTCCTCGGCGACTTGTATCAAGCAGGATTTCTACTTTCCCCTTAGCGCTTCATTGATCGTGTACTCTTGAGTGTAGATCGGGCTGAGAATGACGCAGCCATGGGAAAGTTGACAGTTAAGCCTATCTGGTCACAGCCCATCAAAGGCTAGCTGGGTGATCTTGCAACTTGTACCATGTCGGAGTTTGATTTTCCCCATAGGGTTTCATTGATCGTGTACTCTTGAGTGTAGCTCGGGCTGAGAAGGTCGCAGCCATGGGAAAGTTGACAGTTAAGCCTATCTAGTGACAACCCATCATAGGCTAGCTGGGTGATCTTGCAACTTGTATCATGCCGGAGTTTGATTTTCACCATAGGGTTTCATTGATCGCTTACTCGGCAACTTGTATGAAGCAGGATTTCTACTTTCCCCTTAGCGCTTCATTGATCGTGTACTCTTGAGTGTAGCTCGGGCTGAGAATGACGCAGCCATGGGAAAGTTGACAGTTAAGCCTATTTAGTGACAGCCCATCATAGGCTATCTGGGTGAGCTTGCAACTTGTACCATGTCGGAGTTTGATTTTCCCCATAGGGTTTCATTGATCGTGTACTCTTGAGTGTAGCTCGGGCTGAGAAGGTCGCAGCCATGGGAAAGTTGACAGTTAAGCCTATCTAGTGACAACCCATCATAGGCTAGCTGGGTGATCTTGCAACTTGTATCATGCCGGAGTTTGATTTTCACCATAGGGTTTCATTGATCGCTTACTCGGCAACTTGTATGAAGCAGGATTTCTACTTTCCCCTTAGCGATTCATTGATCGTGTACTCTTGAGTGTAGCTCGGGCTGAGAATGACGCAGCCATGGGAAAGTTGACAGTTAAGCCTATCTAGTGACAGCCCATCATAGGCTAGCTGGGTGATCTTGCAACTTGTACCATGTCGGAGTTTGATTTTCCCCATAGGGTTTCATTGATAGTGTACTCTTGAGTGTAGCTCGGGCTGAGAAGGTCGCAGCCATGGGAAAGTTGACAGTTAAGCCTATCTAGTGACAACCCATCACAGGCTAGCTGGGTGATCTTGCAACTTGTATCATGCCGGAGTTTGATTTTCACCATAGGGTTTCATTGATCGCTTACTCGGCAACTTGTATGAAGCAGGATTTCTACTTTCCCCTTAGCGCTTCATTGATTGTGTACTCTTGAGTGTAGCTCGGGATGAGAATGACGCAGCCATGGGAAAGTTGACAGTTAAGCCTATCTAGTGACAGCCTATCATAGGCTAGCTGGGTGAGCTTGCAACTTGTACCATGTCGGAGTTTGATTTTCCCCATAGGGTTTCATTGATCGTGAACTCTTGAGTGTAGCTCGGGCTGAGAAGGTCGCAGCCATGGGAAAGTTGACAGTTAAGCCTATCTAGTGACAGCCCATCATAGGCTAGCTGGGTGATCTTGCAACTTGTATCATGCCGGAGTTTGATTTTCACCATAGGGTTTCATTGATCGCTTACTCGGCAACTTGTATGAAGCAGGATTTCTACTTTCCCCTTAGCGCTTCATTGATCGTGTACTCTTGAGTGTAGCTCGGGCTGAGAATGACGAAGCCATGGGAAAGTTGACAGTTAAGCCTATCTAGTGACAGCCCATCATAGGCTAGCTGGGTGAGCTTGCAACTTGTACCATGTCGGAGTTTGATTTTCCCCATAGGGTTTCATTGATCGTGTACTCTTGAGTGTAGCTCGGGCTGAGAAGGTCGCAGCCATGGGAAAGTTGACAGTTAAGCCTATCTAGTGACAACCCATCATAGGCTAGCTGGGTGATCTTGCAACTTGTATCATGCCGGAGTTTGATTTACATCATAGGGTTTTCATTGATCGCTTACTCGGCAACTTGTATCAAGCAGGATTTCTTCTTTCCCCTTAGCGCTTCATTGATCGTGTACTCTTGAGTGTAGATCGGGCTGAGAATGACGCAGCCATGGGAAAGTTGACAGTTAAGCCTATCTAGTGACAGCCCATCATAGGCTAGCTGGGTGATCTTGCAACTTGTATCATGTCGGAGTTTGATTTTCCCCATAAGGTTTCATTGATCGTGTACTCTTGAGTGTATCTCGGGCTGAGAAGGTCGCAGCCATGGGAAAGTTGACAGTTAAGCCTATCTAGTGACAACCCATCATAGGCTAGCTGGGTGATCTTGCAACTTGTATCATGCCGGAGTTTGATTTTCACCATAGGGTTTCATTGATAGCTTACTCGGCAACTTGTATGAAGCAGGATTTCTACTTTCCCCTTAGCGCTTCATTGATCGTGTACTCTTGAGTGTAGCTCGGGCTGAGAATGACGCAGCCATGGGAAAGTTGACAGTTAAGCCTATCTAGTGACAACCCATCATAGGCTAGCTGGGTGAGCTTGCAACTTGTACCATGTCGGAGTTTGATTTTCCCCATAGAGTTTCATTGATCGTGTACTCTTGAGTGTAGCTCGGGCTGAGAAGGTCGCAGCCATGGGAAAGTTGACAGTTAAGCCTATCTAGTGACAACCCATCATAGGCTAGCTGGGTGATCTTGCAACTTGTATCATGCAGGAGTTTGATTTTCACCATAGGGTTTCATTGATCGCTTACTCGGCAACTTGTATGAAGCAGGATTTCTACTTTCCCCTTAGCGCTTCATTGATCGTGTACTCTTGAGTGTAGCTCGGGCTGAGAATGACGCAGCAATGGGAAAGTTGACAGTTAAGCCTATCTAGTGACAGCCCATCATAGGCTAGCTGGGTGATCTTGCAACTTGTACCATGTCGGAGTTTGATTTTCCCCATAGGGTTTCATTGATCGTGTACTCTTGAGTGTAGCTCGGGCTGAGAAGGTCGCAGCCATGGGAAAGTTGACAGTTAAGCCTATCTAGTGACAACCCATCATAGGCTAGCTGGGTGATCTTGCAACTTGTATCATGCCGGAGTTTGATTTTCACCATAGGGTTTCATTGATCGCTTACTCGGCAACTTGTATGAAGCAGGATTTCTACTTTCCCCTTAGCGCTTCATTGATCGTGTACTCTTGAGTGTAGCTCGGGCTGTGAATGACGCAGCCATGGGAAAGTTGACAGTTAAGCCTATCTAGTGACAGCCCATCATAGGCTAGCTGGGTGAGCTTGCAACTTGTACCATGTCGGAGTTTGATTTTCCCCATAAGGTTTCATTGATCGTGTACTCTTGAGTGTAGCTCGGGCTGAGAAGGTCGCAGCCATGGGAAAGTTGACAGTTAAGCCTATCTAGTGACAACCCATCATAGGCTAGCTGGGTGATCTTGCAACTTGTATCATGCCGGAGTTTGATTTTCACCATAGGGTTTCATTGATCGCTTCCTCGGCGACTTGTATCAAGCAGGATTTCTACTTTCCCCTTAGCGCTTCATTGATCGTGTACTCTTGAGTGTAGATCGGGCTGAGAATGACGCAGCCATGGGAAAGTTGACAGTTAAGCCTATCTGGTCACAGCCCATCAAAGGCTAGCTGGGTGATCTTGCAACTTGTACCATGTCGGAGTTTGATTTTCCCCATAGGGTTTCATTGATCGTGTACTCTTGAGTGTAGCTCGGGCTGAGAAGGTCGCAGCCATGGGAAAGTTGACAGTTAAGCCTATCTAGTGACAACCCATCATAGGCTAGCTGGGTGATCTTGCAACTTGTATCATGCCGGAGTTTGATTTTCACCATAGGGTTTCATTGATCGCTTACTCGGCAACTTGTATGAAGCAGGATTTCTACTTTCCCCTTAGCGCTTCATTGATCGTGTACTCTTGAGTGTAGCTCGGGCTGAGAATGACGCAGCCATGGGAAAGTTGACAGTTAAGCCTATTTAGTGACAGCCCATCATAGGCTATCTGGGTGAGCTTGCAACTTGTACCATGTCGGAGTTTGATTTTCCCCATAGGGTTTCATTGATCGTGTACTCTTGAGTGTAGCTCGGGCTGAGAAGGTCGCAGCCATGGGAAAGTTGACAGTTAAGCCTATCTAGTGACAACCCATCATAGGCTAGCTGGGTGATCTTGCAACTTGTATCATGCCGGAGTTTGATTTTCACCATAGGGTTTCATTGATCGCTTACTCGGCAACTTGTATGAAGCAGGATTTCTACTTTCCCCTTAGCGATTCATTGATCGTGTACTCTTGAGTGTAGCTCGGGCTGAGAATGACGCAGCCATGGGAAAGTTGACAGTTAAGCCTATCTAGTGACAGCCCATCATAGGCTAGCTGGGTGATCTTGCAACTTGTACCATGTCGGAGTTTGATTTTCCCCATAGGGTTTCATTGATAGTGTACTCTTGAGTGTAGCTCGGGCTGAGAAGGTCGCAGCCATGGGAAAGTTGACAGTTAAGCCTATCTAGTGACAACCCATCACAGGCTAGCTGGGTGATCTTGCAACTTGTATCATGCCGGAGTTTGATTTTCACCATAGGGTTTCATTGATCGCTTACTCGGCAACTTGTATGAAGCAGGATTTCTACTTTCCCCTTAGCGCTTCATTGATTGTGTACTCTTGAGTGTAGCTCGGGATGAGAATGACGCAGCCATGGGAAAGTTGACAGTTAAGCCTATCTAGTGACAGCCTATCATAGGCTAGCTGGGTGAGCTTGCAACTTGTACCATGTCGGAGTTTGATTTTCCCCATAGGGTTTCATTGATCGTGAACTCTTGAGTGTAGCTCGGGCTGAGAAGGTCGCAGCCATGGGAAAGTTGACAGTTAAGCCTATCTAGTGACAGCCCATCATAGGCTAGCTGGGTGATCTTGCAACTTGTATCATGCCGGAGTTTGATTTTCACCATAGGGTTTCATTGATCGCTTACTCGGCAACTTGTATGAAGCAGGATTTCTACTTTCCCCTTAGCGCTTCATTGATCGTGTACTCTTGAGTGTAGCTCGGGCTGAGAATGACGAAGCCATGGGAAAGTTGACAGTTAAGCCTATCTAGTGACAGCCCATCATAGGCTAGCTGGGTGAGCTTGCAACTTGTACCATGTCGGAGTTTGATTTTCCCCATAGGGTTTCATTGATCGTGTACTCTTGAGTGTAGCTCGGGCTGAGAAGGTCGCAGCCATGGGAAAGTTGACAGTTAAGCCTATCTAGTGACAACCCATCATAGGCTAGCTGGGTGATCTTGCAACTTGTATCATGCCGGAGTTTGATTTACATCATAGGGTTTCATTGATCGCTTACTCGGCAACTTGTATCAAGCAGGATTTCTTCTTTCCCCTTAGCGCTTCATTGATCGTGTACTCTTGAGTGTAGATCGGGCTGAGAATGACGCAGCCATGGGAAAGTTGACAGTTAAGCCTATCTAGTGACAGCCCATCATAGGCTAGCTGGGTGATCTTGCAACTTGTATCATGTCGGAGTTTGATTTTCCCCATAAGGTTTCATTGATCGTGTACTCTTGAGTGTAGCTCGGGCTGAGAAGGTCGCAGCCATGGGAAAGTTGACAGTTAAGCCTATCTAGTGACAACCCATCATAGGCTAGCTGGGTGATCTTGCAACTTGTATCATGCCGGAGTTTGATTTTCACCATAGGGTTTCATTGATCGCTTACTCGGCAACTTGTATGAAGCAGGATTTCTACTTTCCCCTTAGCGCTTCATTGATCGTGTACTCTTGAGTGTAGCTCGGGCTGAGAATGACGAAGCCATGGGAAAGTTGACAGTTAAGCCTATCTAGTGACAGCCCATCATAGGCTAGCTGGGTGAGCTTGCAACTTGTACCATGTCGGAGTTTGATTTTCCCCATAGGGTTTCATTGATCGTGTACTCTTGAGTGTAGCTCGGGCTGAGAAGGTCGCAGCCATGGGAAAGTTGACAGTTAAGCCTATCTAGTGACAACCCATCATAGGCTAGCTGGGTGATCTTGCAACTTGTATCATGCCGGAGTTTGATTTACATCATAGGGTTTCATTGATCGCTTACTCGGCAACTTGTATCAAGCAGGATTTCTTCTTTCCCCTTAGCGCTTCATTGATCGTGTACTCTTGAGTGTAGATCGGGCTGAGAATGACGCAGCCATGGGAAAGTTGACAGTTAAGCCTATCTAGTGACAGCCCATCATAGGCTAGCTGGGTGATCTTGCAACTTGTATCATGTCGGAGTTTGATTTTCCCCATAAGGTTTCATTGATCGTGTACTCTTGAGTGTAGCTCGGGCTGAGAAGGTCGCAGCCATGGGAAAGTTGACAGTTAAGCCTATCTAGTGACAACCCATCATAGGCTAGCTGGGTGATCTTGCAACTTGTATCATGCCGGAGTTTGATTTTCACCATAGGGTTTCATTGATCGCTTACTCGGCAACTTGTATGAAGCAGGATTTCTACTTTCCCCTTAGCGCTTCATTGATCGTGTACTCTTGAGTGTAGCTCGGGCTGAGAATGACGAAGCCATGGGAAAGTTGACAGTTAAGCCTATCTAGTGACAGCCCATCATAGGCTAGCTGGGTGAGCTTGCAACTTGTACCATGTCGGAGTTTGATTTTCCCCATAGGGTTTCATTGATCGTGTACTCTTGAGTGTAGCTCGGGCTGAGAAGGTCGCAGCCATGGGAAAGTTGACAGTTAAGCCTATCTAGTGACAACCCATCATAGGCTAGCTGGGTGATCTTGCAACTTGTATCATGCCGGAGTTTGATTTACATCATAGGGTTTCATTGATCGCATACTCGGCAACTTGTATCAAGCAGGATTTCTACTTTCCCCTTAGCGCTTCATTGATCGTGTACTCTTGAGTGTAGATCGGGCTGAGAATGACGCAGCCATGGGAAAGTTGACAGTTAAGCCTATCTAGTGACAGCCCATCATAGGCTAGCTGGGTGATCTTGCAACTTCTATCATGTCGGAGTTTGATTTTCCCCATAAGGTTTCATTGATCGTGTACTCTTGAGTGTAGCTCGGGCTGAGAAGGTCGCAGCCATGGGAAAGTTGACAGTTAAGCCTATCTAGTGACAACCCATCATAGGCTAGCTGGGTGATCTTGCAACTTGTATCATGCCGGAGTTTGATTTTCACCATAGGGTTTCATTGATCGCTTCCTCGGCGACTTGTATCAAGCAGGATTTCTACTTTCCCCTTAGCGCTTCATTGATCGTGTACTCTTGAGTGTAGATCGGGCTGAGAATGACGCAGCCATGGGAAAGTTGACAGTTAAGCCTATCTGGTGACAGCCCATCAAAGGCTAGCTGGGTGATCTTGCAACTTGTACCATGTCGGAGTTTGATTTTCCCCATTGGGTTTCATTGATCGTGTACTCTTGAGTGTAGCTCGGGCTGAGAAGGTCGCAGCCATGGGAAAGTTGACAGTTAAGCCTATCTAGTGACAACCCATCATAGGCTAGCTGGGTGATCTTGCAACTTGTATCATGCCGGAGTTTGATTTTCACCATAGGGTTTCATTGATCGCTTACTCGGCAACTTGTATGAAGCAGGATTTCTACTTTCCCCTTAGCGCTTCATTGATCGTGTACTCTTGAGTGTAGCTCGGGCTGAGAATGACGCAGCCAAAGGAAAGTTGACAGTTAAGCCTATTTAGTGACAGCCCATCATAGGCTATCTGGGTGAGCTTGCAACTTGTACCATGTCGGAGTTTGATTTTCCCCATAGGGTTTCATTGATCGTGTACTCTTGAGTGTAGCTCGGGCTGAGAAGGTCGCAGCCATGGGAAAGTTGACAGTTAAGCCTATCTAGTGACAACCCATCATAGGCTAGCTGGGTGATCTTGCAACTTGTACCATGTCGGAGTTTGATTTTCCCCATAGGGTTTCATTGATAGTGTACTCTTGAGTGTAGCTCGGGCTGAGAAGGTCGCAGCCATGGGAAAGTTGACAGTTAAGCCTATCTAGTGACAACCCATCACAGGCTAGCTGGGTGATCTTGCAACTTGTATCATGCCGGAGTTTGATTTTCACCATAGGGTTTCATTGATCGGTTACTCGGCAACTTGTATGAAGCAGGATTTCTACTTTCCCCTTAGCGCTTCATTGATCGTGTACTCTTGAGTGTAGCTCGGGCTGAGAATGACGCAGCCATGGGAAAGTTGACAGTTAAGCCTATCTAGTGACAGCCCATCACAGGCTAGCTGGGTGAGCTTGCAACTTGTACCATGTCGGAGTTTGATTTTCACCATAGGGTTTCATTGATCGTGTACTCTTGAATGTAGCTCGGGCTGAGAAGGTCGCAGCCATAGGAAAGTTGACAGTTAAGCCTATCTAGTGACAACCCATCATAGGCTAGCTGGGTGATCTTGCAACTTCTATCATGCCGGAGTTTGATTTTCACCATAGGGTTTCATTGATCGCTTACTCGGCAACTTGTATGAAGCAGGATTTCTACTTTCCCCTTAGCGCTTCATTGATCGTGTACTCTTGAGTGTAGCTCGGGCTGAGAATGACGCAGCCATGGGAAAGTTGACAATTAAGCCTATCTAGTGAGAGCCCATCATAGGCTAACTGGGTGATCTTGCAACTTGTACCATGTCGGAGTTTGATTTTCCCCATAGGGTTTCATTGATCGTGTACTCTTGAGTGTATCTCGGGCTGAGAAGGTCGCAGCCATGGGAAAGTTGACAGTTAAGCCTATCTAGTGACAACCCATCATAGGCTAGCTGGGTGATCTTGCAACTTGTATCATGCCGGAGTTTGATTTTCACCATAGGGTTTCATTGATAGCTTACTCGGCAACTTGTATGAAGCAGGATTTCTACTTTCCCCTTAGCGCTTCATTGATCGTGTACTCTTGAGTGTAGCTCGGGCTGAGAATGACGCAGCCATGGGAAAGTTGACAGTTAAGCCTATCTAGTGACAACCCATCATAGGCTAGCTGGGTGAGCTTGCAACTTGTACCATGTCGGAGTTTGATTTTCCCCATAGGGTTTCATTGATCGTGTACTCTTGAGTGTAGCTCGGGCTGAGAAGGTCGCAGCCATGGGAAAGTTGACAGTTAAGCCTATCTAGTGACAACCCATCATAGGCTAGCTGGGTGATCTTGCAACTTGTATCATGCAGGAGTTTGATTTTCACCATAGGGTTTCATTGATCGCTTACTCGGCAACTTGTATGAAGCAGGATTTCTACTTTCCCCTTAGCGCTTCATTGATCGTGTACTCTTGAGTGTAGCTCGGGCTGAGAATGACGCAGCCATGGGAAAGTTGACAGTTAAGCCTATCTAGTGACAGCCCATCATAGGCTAGCTGGGTGATCTTGCAACTTGTACCATGTCGGAGTTTGATTTTCCCCATAGGGTTTCATTGATCGTGTACTCTTGAGTGTAGCTCGGGCTGAGAAGGTCGCAGCCATGGGAAAGTTGACAGTTAAGCCTATCTAGTGACAACCCATCATAGGCTAGCTGGGTGATCTTGCAACTTGTATCATGCCGGAGTTTGATTTTCACCATAGGGTTTCATTGATCGCTTACTCGGCAACTTGTATGAAGCAGGATTTCTACTTTCCCCTTAGCGCTTCATTGATCGTGTACTCTTGAGTGTAGCTCGGGCTGTGAATGACGCAGCCATGGGAAAGTTGACAGTTAAGCCTATCTAGTGACAGCCCATCATAGGCTAGCTGGGTGAGCTTGCAACTTTTACCATGTCGGAGTTTGATTTTCCCCATAGGGTTTCATTGATCGTGTACTCTTGAGTGTAGCTCGGGCTGAGAAGGTCGCAGCCATGGGAAAGTTGACAGTTAAGCCTATCTAGTGACAACCCATCATAGGCTAGCTGGGTGATCTTGCAACTTGTATCATGCCGGAGTTTGATTTACACCATAGGGTTTCATTGATCGCTTACTCGGCAACTTGTATCAAGCAGGATTTCTACTTTCCCCTTAGCGCTTCATTGATCGTGTACTCTTGAGTGTAGCTCGGGCTGAGAATGACGAAGCCATGGGAAAGTTGACAGTTAAGCCTATCTAGTGACAGCCCATCATAGGCTAGCTGGGTGAGCTTGCAACTTGTACCATGTCGGAGTTTGATTTTCCCCATAGGGTTTCATTGATCGTGTACTCTTGAGTGTAGCTCGGGCTGAGAAGGTCGCAGCCATGGGAAAGTTGACAGTTAAGCCTATCTAGTGACAACCCATCATAGGCTAGCTGAGTGATCTTGCAACTTGTATCATGCCGGAGTTTGATTTACATCATAGGGTTTCATTGATCGCTTACTCGGCAACTTGTATCAAGCAGGATTTCTTCTTTCCCCTTAGCGCTTCATTGATCGTGTACTCTTGAGTGTAGATCGGGCTGAGAATGACGCAGCCATGGGAAAGTTGACAGTTAAGCCTATCTAGTGACAGCCCATCATAGGCTAGCTGGGTGATCTTGCAACTTGTATCATGTCGGAGTTTGATTTTCCCCATAAGGTTTCATTGATCGTGTACTCTTGAGTGTAGCTCGGGCTGAGAAGGTCGCAGCCATGGGAAAGTTGACAGTTAAGCCTATCTAGTGACAACCCATCATAGGCTAGCTGGGTGATCTTGCAACTTGTATCATGCCGGAGTTTGATTTTCACCATAGGGTTTCATTGATCGCTTACTCGGCAACTTGTATGAAGCAGGATTTCTACTTTCCCCTTAGCGCTTCATTGATCGTGTACTCTTGAGTGTAGCTCGGGCTGAGAATGACGAAGCCATGGGAAAGTTGACAGTTAAGCCTATCTAGTGACAGCCCATCATAGGCTAGCTGGGTGAGCTTGCAACTTGTACCATGTCGGAGTTTGATTTTCCCCATAGGGTTTCATTGATCGTGTACTCTTGAGTGTAGCTCGGGCTGAGAAGGTCGCAGCCATGGGAAAGTTGACAGTTAAGCCTATCTAGTGACAACCCATCATAGGCTAGCTGGGTGATCTTGCAACTTGTATCATGCCGGAGTTTGATTTACATCATAGGGTTTCATTGATCGCATACTCGGCAACTTGTATCAAGCAGGATTTCTACTTTCCCTGTCACGGGATGGTTAGAGTCTATACTATAGGCAATGTGTAATATATATATTTCATGTGGAATGTATTCTCTAACCTGTTGTAAACATCAGTGTGTAGTTGGCTGATTCGGGTCTAGTGTGTTAGCACATTGTATGCAAATACCTCTAACTAGTGAGGACAATGGGTGGAGATAATCTGATCAGTGTCTCCAAGAAGATGTTGGATGGTGCATTGTCCATAGTAGACAGGGAGTCTGCTCTCCTTGGCATAGGTGAGGGGGGAAGGATCTGTGGCTCAGCCCTTCCCACCCCCAGGTATAGGTGTAACAGTTTAGTATATAGTATATAGCTAGCAGTTAGTATGTGTTAGCCGGCCTGTGCACAGCTCTGCAGAGAGCCAGAATTTAGTTACAGGACCAAGGAACCAAAGCTATCATTGGATTGTGACTTCTGTGGACTTATTGTTATTACGGTTGATGTGACCGCCGCCGGCTACTAACTTTGTGGATTACAATAAATTGCTGTTGTCTCCCGACCTCTTGCGTCCCTGTTGATTCAAAAGACCATCCGGAGGAAGACGTATACCTTTGCTCCGTGACAACTGGTTGGCAGCGGTGGGATCAACAGCGGATAGCGAGATGGACTACAGCAGCCCAGCGATTAATGGAGCCACAACCTCAGAATACAGGAACTGGACTATGGCAAGTCTACAAGTAAGGGCCCGGGAACTAAACCTGAGTTACCAGGGAAGAACGAAAGAGCAACTGATCGAGGCACTGGAGGAGATGACCCTGCAAAGCGACCATGAGGAGGGCTGCCCCCAGGAGACAGTAGAGATACAGGAGTGGCAGGTACAGACCCAAAAGAGCAGATGGGTTGTTTTGTATGAGGAGGAATTGGCAGTGCTGGGGCTAGGAGCAACTGCAGAGCAAAGGAGTAGAGCATTACAGAGGGCTCAGGAAACGGAGAAGGAGGAACAGAGAATGGCGCATGAAAAGGAAAGAATGGCGCATGAAATGCGAATGGCTGAGATAACTATGAGGAATTATAATCAAACGTCGACCCCCAGCCCAACAGTGAGAGAACCACCATATGTCTCCCATAAACACTTCAAGACCTTTGAGGAAGCGGCTGGGGATGTTGATGGATATTTTCAGGACTTCGAACACCAGTGCCACCTGATGGAAGTCCCAGAGAAGGATTGGGTCCGGTATCTGGTGGGGCACCTACGAGATGGGGCTGCGGAAGCTCTCAGAGCCATGGACCCTAGTGATCAGCGGGACTATGAGGCCATTAAAAGAGCGGTGCAGAAGTATTATGCAGTCACTCCAGAGACCTACCGAGTTCAGTTCCGCTCTTTGTCTTACAATGGGGGAAGCTCCTTCCACATGTTCGCCCACAAGTTGAAGCAAGCATGCAAGCGCTGGCTAGAAGGAGAGGAGGCTGTCACAGTCGATAAGATCCTCCAAGTCATACTTAAGGAACAGTTCTTTTCCCAGTGCCCCGCTGAGATCCGTGAGTGGGTGCTGGAACGGAACCCAGCCACAGTTGAGCAAGCTGCTTCTCTTGCAGATGAGGGCCTGACCATCAAGCCGCAGTGGAAGAGGTTGTTTGCAGAGGAGCGGAAAACTACCACAGTCCGCCAGACACCCTTCAGCCAGCCAACCACCTTTCGTGCCCGGCCTCAGGATTACAATTCCCCCTCTACCCCTGCCCCAGCCCATCGGCCTCCAGCTATGAACAACCCTGTCCCTAGACAACGACCTACTGGAAGAATGCTAGAGCGCAGATGTTTTGGGTGCGGGCGGCCTGGACATTTGCAAGCTAGTTGCCCTGTTAACATGGGGGCACGGGCCACCGTGGCATCCCGGCCTATTCACTACCTGGGAACCACTCCTAGGACAGAAAGTTTGGCCCCATTTCCAGATGACTCCATGAATGACACATCTGTTCCACCTCCAGGGGTCTATGGGATTCAGCCTTCCGCCACACATCCCGCAAACCTTCAGAGGAAGCACTTGCAGGAGGTCCTACTGGATGGCCGAACAGTTGTTGGATTCCGGGACTCGGGAGCTTTCCTAACGGTAGCGGACCCCCGAGTTGTGCGACCCGAGGCCCTAGAGGAGGGTCCTGGCATTTCTATCAAGTTGGCAGGGGGTACTCAAAGACGTATTCCTAAAGCTACCGTGGAACTCGACTATGGTTATGGACCAAAACGATGCACAATTGGTGTGATGAGCGGGCTGCCGGCCGATGTTCTGTTAGGCAACGATGTTGGAAATCTACAGTGCCACTTTGTGGGAGCAGTGACCCGAAGCCAAGCTCAGGGAGAAGCCAACATGGATCCACCGGATTTTCTGACAGATGCCAGCCCTTCAACCCTACAACTTTACCATTCAGTACCGCCGAGGGAACCAACACCAGAACGCGGATGGGTTATCCCGGCAGGAGGACATATGAGCTATAGAGACTGATGTGCATTCCCCAATTTACCTGTGTAGGCCAATTGTGTCATGCACATGTTTTGAGAGGGGGAGGGGTTGTCACGGGATGGTTAGAGTCTATACTATAGGCAATGTGTAATATATATTTCATGTGGAATGTATTCTCTAACCTGTTGTAAACATCAGTGTGTAGTTGGCTGATTCGGGTCTAGTGTGTTAGCACATTGTATGCAAATACCTCTAACTAGTGAGGACAATGGGTGGAGATAATCTGATCAGTGTCTCCAAGAAGATGTTGGATGGTGCATTGTCCATAGTAGACAGGGAGTCTGCTCTCCTTGGCATAGGTGAGGGGGGAAGGATCTGTGGCTCAGCCCTTCCCACCCCCAGGTATAGGTGTAACAGTTTAGTATATAGTATATAGCTAGCAGTTAGTATGTGTTAGCCGGCCTGTGCACAGCTCTGCAGAGAGCCAGAATTTAGTTACAGGACCAAGGAACCAAAGCTATCATTGGATTGTGACTTCTGTGGACTTATTGTTATTACGGTTGATGTGACCGCCGCCGGCTACTAACTTTGTGGATTACAATAAATTGCTGTTGTCTCCCGACCTCTTGCGTCCCTGTTGATTCAAAAGACCATCCGGAGGAAGACGTATACCTTTGCTCCGTGACATTCCCCTTAGCGCTTCATTGATCGTGTACTCTTGAGTGTAGATCGGGCTGAGAATGACGCAGCCATGGGAAAGTTGACAGTTAAGCCTATCTAGTGACAGCCCATCATAGGCTAGCTGGGTGATCTTGCAACTTCTATCATGTCGGAGTTTGATTTTCCCCATAAGGTTTCATTGATCGTGTACTCTTGAGTGTAGCTCGGGCTGAGAAGGTCGCAGCCATGGGAAAGTTGACAGTTAAGCCTATCTAGTGACAACCCATCATAGGCTAGCTGGGTGATCTTGCAACTTGTATCATGCCGGAGTTTGATTTTCACCATAGGGTTTCATTGATCGCTTCCTCGGCGACTTGTATCAAGCAGGATTTCTACTTTCCCCTTAGCGCTTCATTGATCGTGTACTCTTGAGTGTAGATCGGGCTGAGAATGACGCAGCCATGGGAAAGTTGACAGTTAAGCCTATCTGGTGACAGCCCATCAAAGGCTAGCTGGGTGATCTTGCAACTTGTACCATGTCGGAGTTTGATTTTCCCCATTGGGTTTCATTGATCGTGTACTCTTGAGTGTAGCTCGGGCTGAGAAGGTCGCAGCCATGGGAAAGTTGACAGTTAAGCCTATCTAGTGACAACCCATCATAGGCTAGCTGGGTGATCTTGCAACTTGTATCATGCCGGAGTTTGATTTACACCATAGGGTTTCATTGATCGCTTACTCGGCAACTTGTATCAAGCAGGATTTCTACTTTCCCCTTAGCGCTTCATTGATCGTGTACTCTTGAGTGTAGATCGGGCTGAGAATGACGCAGCCATGGGAAAGTTGACAGTTAAGCCTATCTAGTGACAGCCCATCATAGGCTAGCTGGGTGATCTTGCAACTTGTACCATGTCGGAGTTTGATTTTCCCCATAAGGTTTCATTGATCGTGTACTCTTGAGTGTAGCTCGGGCTGAGAAGGTCGCAGCCATGGGAAAGTTGACAGTTAAGCCTATCTAGTGACAACCCATCATAGGCTAGCTGGGTGATCTTGCAACTTGTATCATGCCGGAGTTTGATTTTCACCATAGGGTTTCATTGATCGCTTCCTCGGCGACTTGTATCAAGCAGGATTTCTACTTTCCCCTTAGCGCTTCATTGATCGTGTACTCTTGAGTGTAGATCGGGCTGAGAATGACGCAGCCATGGGAAAGTTGACAGTTAAGCCTATCTGGTCACAGCCCATCAAAGGCTAGCTGGGTGATCTTGCAACTTGTACCATGTCGGAGTTTGATTTTCCCCATAGGGTTTCATTGATCGTGTACTCTTGAGTGTAGCTCGGGCTGAGAAGGTCGCAGCCATGGGAAAGTTGACAGTTAAGCCTATCTAGTGACAACCCATCATAGGCTAGCTGGGTGATCTTGCAACTTGTATCATGCCGGAGTTTGATTTTCACCATAGGGTTTCATTGATCGCTTACTCGGCAACTTGTATGAAGCAGGATTTCTACTTTCCCCTTAGCGCTTCATTGATCGTGTACTCTTGAGTGTAGCTCGGGCTGAGAATGACGCAGCCATGGGAAAGTTGACAGTTAAGCCTATTTAGTGACAGCCCATCATAGGCTATCTGGGTGAGCTTGCAACTTGTACCATGTCGGAGTTTGATTTTCCCCATAGGGTTTCATTGATCGTGTACTCTTGAGTGTAGCTCGGGCTGAGAAGGTCGCAGCCATGGGAAAGTTGACAGTTAAGCCTATCTAGTGACAACCCATCATAGGCTAGCTGGGTGATCTTGCAACTTGTATCATGCCGGAGTTTGATTTTCACCATAGGGTTTCATTGATCGCTTACTCGGCAACTTGTATGAAGCAGGATTTCTACTTTCCCCTTAGCGATTCATTGATCGTGTACTCTTGAGTGTAGCTCGGGCTGAGAATGACGCAGCCATGGGAAAGTTGACAGTTAAGCCTATCTAGTGACAGCCCATCATAGGCTAGCTGGGTGATCTTGCAACTTGTACCATGTCGGAGTTTGATTTTCCCCATAGGGTTTCATTGATAGTGTACTCTTGAGTGTAGCTCGGGCTGAGAAGGTCGCAGCCATGGGAAAGTTGACAGTTAAGCCTATCTAGTGACAACCCATCACAGGCTAGCTGGGTGATCTTGCAACTTGTATCATGCCGGAGTTTGATTTTCACCATAGGGTTTCATTGATCGCTTACTCGGCAACTTGTATGAAGCAGGATTTCTACTTTCCCCTTAGCGCTTCATTGATTGTGTACTCTTGAGTGTAGCTCGGGATGAGAATGACGCAGCCATGGGAAAGTTGACAGTTAAGCCTATCTAGTGACAGCCTATCATAGGCTAGCTGGGTGAGCTTGCAACTTGTACCATGTCGGAGTTTGATTTTCCCCATAGGGTTTCATTGATCGTGAACTCTTGAGTGTAGCTCGGGCTGAGAAGGTCGCAGCCATGGGAAAGTTGACAGTTAAGCCTATCTAGTGACAGCCCATCATAGGCTAGCTGGGTGATCTTGCAACTTGTATCATGCCGGAGTTTGATTTTCACCATAGGGTTTCATTGATCGCTTACTCGGCAACTTGTATGAAGCAGGATTTCTACTTTCCCCTTAGCGCTTCATTGATCGTGTACTCTTGAGTGTAGCTCGGGCTGAGAATGACGAAGCCATGGGAAAGTTGACAGTTAAGCCTATCTAGTGACAGCCCATCATAGGCTAGCTGGGTGAGCTTGCAACTTGTACCATGTCGGAGTTTGATTTTCCCCATAGGGTTTCATTGATCGTGTACTCTTGAGTGTAGCTCGGGCTGAGAAGGTCGCAGCCATGGGAAAGTTGACAGTTAAGCCTATCTAGTGACAACCCATCATAGGCTAGCTGGGTGATCTTGCAACTTGTATCATGCCGGAGTTTGATTTACATCATAGGGTTTCATTGATCGCTTACTCGGCAACTTGTATCAAGCAGGATTTCTTCTTTCCCCTTAGCGCTTCATTGATCGTGTACTCTTGAGTGTAGATCGGGCTGAGAATGACGCAGCCATGGGAAAGTTGACAGTTAAGCCTATCTAGTGACAGCCCATCATAGGCTAGCTGGGTGATCTTGCAACTTGTATCATGTCGGAGTTTGATTTTCCCCATAAGGTTTCATTGATCGTGTACTCTTGAGTGTAGCTCGGGCTGAGAAGGTCGCAGCCATGGGAAAGTTGACAGTTAAGCCTATCTAGTGACAACCCATCATAGGCTAGCTGGGTGATCTTGCAACTTGTATCATGCCGGAGTTTGATTTTCACCATAGGGTTTCATTGATCGCTTACTCGGCAACTTGTATGAAGCAGGATTTCTACTTTCCCCTTAGCGCTTCATTGATCGTGTACTCTTGAGTGTAGCTCGGGCTGAGAATGACGAAGCCATGGGAAAGTTGACAGTTAAGCCTATCTAGTGACAGCCCATCATAGGCTAGCTGGGTGAGCTTGCAACTTGTACCATGTCGGAGTTTGATTTTCCCCATAGGGTTTCATTGATCGTGTACTCTTGAGTGTAGCTCGGGCTGAGAAGGTCGCAGCCATGGGAAAGTTGACAGTTAAGCCTATCTAGTGACAACCCATCATAGGCTAGCTGGGTGATCTTGCAACTTGTATCATGCCGGAGTTTGATTTACATCATAGGGTTTCATTGATCGCTTACTCGGCAACTTGTATCAAGCAGGATTTCTTCTTTCCCCTTAGCGCTTCATTGATCGTGTACTCTTGAGTGTAGATCGGGCTGAGAATGACGCAGCCATGGGAAAGTTGACAGTTAAGCCTATCTAGTGACAGCCCATCATAGGCTAGCTGGGTGATCTTGCAACTTGTATCATGTCGGAGTTTGATTTTCCCCATAAGGTTTCATTGATCGTGTACTCTTGAGTGTAGCTCGGGCTGAGAAGGTCGCAGCCATGGGAAAGTTGACAGTTAAGCCTATCTAGTGACAACCCATCATAGGCTAGCTGGGTGATCTTGCAACTTGTATCATGCCGGAGTTTGATTTACATCATAGGGTTTCATTGATCGCTTACTCGGCAACTTGTATCAAGCAGGATTTCTTCTTTCCCCTTAGCGCTTCATTGATCGTGTACTCTTGAGTGTAGATCGGGCTGAGAATGACGCAGCCATGGGAAAGTTGACAGTTAAGCCTATCTAGTGACAGCCCATCATAGGCTAGCTGGGTGATCTTGCAACTTGTATCATGTCGGAGTTTGATTTTCCCCATAAGGTTTCATTGATCGTGTACTCTTGAGTGTAGCTCGGGCTGAGAAGGTCGCAGCCATGGGAAAGTTGACAGTTAAGCCTATCTAGTGACAACCCATCATAGGCTAGCTGGGTGATCTTGCAACTTGTATCATGCCGGAGTTTGATTTTCACCATAGGGTTTCATTGATCGCTTACTCGGCAACTTGTATGAAGCAGGATTTCTACTTTCCCCTTAGCGCTTCATTGATCGTGTACTCTTGAGTGTAGCTCGGGCTGAGAATGACGAAGCCATGGGAAAGTTGACAGTTAAGCCTATCTAGTGACAGCCCATCATAGGCTAGCTGGGTGAGCTTGCAACTTGTACCATGTCGGAGTTTGATTTTCCCCATAGGGTTTCATTGATCGTGTACTCTTGAGTGTAGCTCGGGCTGAGAAGGTCGCAGCCATGGGAAAGTTGACAGTTAAGCCTATCTAGTGACAACCCATCATAGGCTAGCTGGGTGATCTTGCAACTTGTATCATGCCGGAGTTTGATTTACATCATAGGGTTTCATTGATCGCTTACTCGGCAACTTGTATCAAGCAGGATTTCTTCTTTCCCCTTAGCGCTTCATTGATCGTGTACTCTTGAGTGTAGATCGGGCTGAGAATGACGCAGCCATGGGAAAGTTGACAGTTAAGCCTATCTAGTGACAGCCCATCATAGGCTAGCTGGGTGATCTTGCAACTTGTATCATGTCGGAGTTTGATTTTCCCCATAAGGTTTCATTGATCGTGTACTCTTGAGTGTAGCTCGGGCTGAGAAGGTCGCAGCCATGGGAAAGTTGACAGTTAAGCCTATCTAGTGACAACCCATCATAGGCTAGCTGGGTGATCTTGCAACTTGTATCATGCCGGAGTTTGATTTTCACCATAGGGTTTCATTGATCGCTTACTCGGCAACTTGTATGAAGCAGGATTTCTACTTTCCCCTTAGCGCTTCATTGATCGTGTACTCTTGAGTGTAGCTCGGGCTGAGAATGACGAAGCCATGGGAAAGTTGACAGTTAAGCCTATCTAGTGACAGCCCATCATAGGCTAGCTGGGTGAGCTTGCAACTTGTACCATGTCGGAGTTTGATTTTCCCCATAGGGTTTCATTGATCGTGTACTCTTGAGTGTAGCTCGGGCTGAGAAGGTCGCAGCCATGGGAAAGTTGACAGTTAAGCCTATCTAGTGACAACCCATCATAGGCTAGCTGGGTGATCTTGCAACTTGTATCATGCCGGAGTTTGATTTACATCATAGGGTTTCATTGATCGCATACTCGGCAACTTGTATCAAGCAGGATTTCTACTTTCCCCTTAGCGCTTCATTGATCGTGTACTCTTGAGTGTAGATCGGGCTGAGAATGACGCAGCCATGGGAAAGTTGACAGTTAAGCCTATCTAGTGACAGCCCATCATAGGCTAGCTGGGTGATCTTGCAACTTCTATCATGTCGGAGTTTGATTTTCCCCATAAGGTTTCATTGATCGTGTACTCTTGAGTGTAGCTCGGGCTGAGAAGGTCGCAGCCATGGGAAAGTTGACAGTTAAGCCTATCTAGTGACAACCCATCATAGGCTAGCTGGGTGATCTTGCAACTTGTATCATGCCGGAGTTTGATTTTCACCATAGGGTTTCATTGATCGCTTCCTCGGCGACTTGTATCAAGCAGGATTTCTACTTTCCCCTTAGCGCTTCATTGATCGTGTACTCTTGAGTGTAGATCGGGCTGAGAATGACGCAGCCATGGGAAAGTTGACAGTTAAGCCTATCTGGTGACAGCCCATCAAAGGCTAGCTGGGTGATCTTGCAACTTGTACCATGTCGGAGTTTGATTTTCCCCATTGGGTTTCATTGATCGTGTACTCTTGAGTGTAGCTCGGGCTGAGAAGGTCGCAGCCATGGGAAAGTTGACAGTTAAGCCTATCTAGTGACAACCCATCATAGGCTAGCTGGGTGATCTTGCAACTTGTATCATGCCGGAGTTTGATTTTCACCATAGGGTTTCATTGATCGCTTACTCGGCAACTTGTATGAAGCAGGATTTCTACTTTCCCCTTAGCGCTTCATTGATCGTGTACTCTTGAGTGTAGCTCGGGCTGAGAATGACGCAGCCATGGGAAAGTTGACAGTTAAGCCTATTTAGTGACAGCCCATCATAGGCTATCTGGGTGAGCTTGCAACTTGTACCATGTCGGAGTTTGATTTTCCCCATAGGGTTTCATTGATCGTGTACTCTTGAGTGTAGCTCGGGCTGAGAAGGTCGCAGCCATGGGAAAGTTGACAGTTAAGCCTATCTAGTGACAACCCATCATAGGCTAGCTGGGTGATCTTGCAACTTGTACCATGTCGGAGTTTGATTTTCCCCATAGGGTTTCATTGATAGTGTACTCTTGAGTGTAGCTCGGGCTGAGAAGGTCGCAGCCATGGGAAAGTTGACAGTTAAGCCTATCTAGTGACAACCCATCACAGGCTAGCTGGGTGATCTTGCAACTTGTATCATGCCGGAGTTTGATTTTCACCATAGGGTTTCATTGATCGGTTACTCGGCAACTTGTATGAAGCAGGATTTCTACTTTCCCCTTAGCGCTTCATTGATCGTGTACTCTTGAGTGTAGCTCGGGCTGAGAATGACGCAGCCATGGGAAAGTTGACAGTTAAGCCTATCTAGTGACAGCCCATCACAGGCTAGCTGGGTGAGCTTGCAACTTGTACCATGTCGGAGTTTGATTTTCACCATAGGGTTTCATTGATCGTGTACTCTTGAATGTAGCTCGGGCTGAGAAGGTCGCAGCCATAGGAAAGTTGACAGTTAAGCCTATCTAGTGACAACCCATCATAGGCTAGCTGGGTGATCTTGCAACTTCTATCATGCCGGAGTTTGATTTTCACCATAGGGTTTCATTGATCGCTTACTCGGCAACTTGTATGAAGCAGGATTTCTACTTTCCCCTTAGCGCTTCATTGATCGTGTACTCTTGAGTGTAGCTCGGGCTGAGAATGACGCAGCCATGGGAAAGTTGACAGTTAAGCCTATCTAGTGACAACCCATCATAGGCTAGCTGGGTGAGCTTGCAACTTGTACCATGTCGGAGTTTGATTTTCCCCATAGGGTTTCATTGATCGTGTACTCTTGAGTGTAGCTCGGGCTGAGAAGGTCGCAGCCATGGGAAAGTTGACAGTTAAGCCTATCTAGTGACAACCCATCATAGGCTAGCTGGGTGATCTTGCAACTTGTATCATGCAGGAGTTTGATTTTCACCATAGGGTTTCATTGATCGCTTACTCGGCAACTTGTATGAAGCAGGATTTCTACTTTCCCCTTAGCGCTTCATTGATCGTGTACTCTTGAGTGTAGCTCGGGCTGAGAATGACGCAGCCATGGGAAAGTTGACAGTTAAGCCTATCTAGTGACAGCCCATCATAGGCTAGCTGGGTGATCTTGCAACTTGTACCATGTCGGAGTTTGATTTTCCCCATAGGGTTTCATTGATCGTGTACTCTTGAGTGTAGCTCGGGCTGAGAAGGTCGCAGCCATGGGAAAGTTGACAGTTAAGCCTATCTAGTGACAACCCATCATAGGCTAGCTGGGTGATCTTGCAACTTGTATCATGCCGGAGTTTGATTTTCACCATAGGGTTTCATTGATCGCTTACTCGGCAACTTGTATGAAGCAGGATTTCTACTTTCCCCTTAGCGCTTCATTGATCGTGTACTCTTGAGTGTAGCTCGGGCTGTGAATGACGCAGCCATGGGAAAGTTGACAGTTAAGCCTATCTAGTGACAGCCCATCATAGGCTAGCTGGGTGAGCTTGCAACTTTTACCATGTCGGAGTTTGATTTTCCCCATAGGGTTTCATTGATCGTGTACTCTTGAGTGTAGCTCGGGCTGAGAAGGTCGCAGCCATGGGAAAGTTGACAGTTAAGCCTATCTAGTGACAACCCATCATAGGCTAGCTGGGTGATCTTGCAACTTGTATCATGCCGGAGTTTGATTTACACCATAGGGTTTCATTGATCGCTTACTCGGCAACTTGTATCAAGCAGGATTTCTACTTTCCCCTTAGCGCTTCATTGATCGTGTACTCTTGAGTGTAGCTCGGGCTGAGAATGACGAAGCCATGGGAAAGTTGACAGTTAAGCCTATCTAGTGACAGCCCATCATAGGCTAGCTGGGTGAGCTTGCAACTTGTACCATGTCGGAGTTTGATTTTCCCCATAGGGTTTCATTGATCGTGTACTCTTGAGTGTAGCTCGGGCTGAGAAGGTCGCAGCCATGGGAAAGTTGACAGTTAAGCCTATCTAGTGACAACCCATCATAGGCTAGCTGAGTGATCTTGCAACTTGTATCATGCCGGAGTTTGATTTACATCATAGGGTTTCATTGATCGCTTACTCGGCAACTTGTATCAAGCAGGATTTCTTCTTTCCCCTTAGCGCTTCATTGATCGTGTACTCTTGAGTGTAGATCGGGCTGAGAATGACGCAGCCATGGGAAAGTTGACAGTTAAGCCTATCTAGTGACAGCCCATCATAGGCTAGCTGGGTGATCTTGCAACTTGTATCATGTCGGAGTTTGATTTTCCCCATAAGGTTTCATTGATCGTGTACTCTTGAGTGTAGCTCGGGCTGAGAAGGTCGCAGCCATGGGAAAGTTGACAGTTAAGCCTATCTAGTGACAACCCATCATAGGCTAGCTGGGTGATCTTGCAACTTGTATCATGCCGGAGTTTGATTTTCACCATAGGGTTTCATTGATCGCTTACTCGGCAACTTGTATGAAGCAGGATTTCTACTTTCCCCTTAGCGCTTCATTGATCGTGTACTCTTGAGTGTAGCTCGGGCTGAGAATGACGAAGCCATGGGAAAGTTGACAGTTAAGCCTATCTAGTGACAGCCCATCATAGGCTAGCTGGGTGAGCTTGCAACTTGTACCATGTCGGAGTTTGATTTTCCCCATAGGGTTTCATTGATCGTGTACTCTTGAGTGTAGCTCGGGCTGAGAAGGTCGCAGCCATGGGAAAGTTGACAGTTAAGCCTATCTAGTGACAACCCATCATAGGCTAGCTGGGTGATCTTGCAACTTGTATCATGCCGGAGTTTGATTTACATCATAGGGTTTCATTGATCGCATACTCGGCAACTTGTATCAAGCAGGATTTCTACTTTCCCCTTAGCGATTCATTGATCGTGTACTCTTGAGTGTAGATCGGGCTGAGAATGACGCAGCCATGGGAAAGTTGACAGTTAAGCCTATCTAGTGACAGCCCATCATAGGCTAGCTGGGTGATCTTGCAACTTCTATCATGTCGGAGTTTGATTTTCCCCATAAGGTTTCATTGATCGTGTACTCTTGAGTGTAGCTCGGGCTGAGAAGGTCGCAGCCATGGGAAAGTTGACAGTTAAGCCTATCTAGTGACAACCCATCATAGGCTAGCTGGGTGATCTTGCAACTTGTATCATGCCGGAGTTTGATTTTCACCATAGGGTTTCATTGATCGCTTCCTCGGCGACTTGTATCAAGCAGGATTTCTACTTTCCCCTTAGCGCTTCATTGATCGTGTACTCTTGAGTGTAGATCGGGCTGAGAATGACGCAGCCATGGGAAAGTTGACAGTTAAGCCTATCTGGTGACAGCCCATCAAAGGCTAGCTGGGTGATCTTGCAACTTGTACCATGTCGGAGTTTGATTTTCCCCATTGGGTTTCATTGATCGTGTACTCTTGAGTGTAGCTCGGGCTGAGAAGGTCGCAGCCATGGGAAAGTTGACAGTTAAGCCTATCTAGTGACAACCCATCATAGGCTAGCTGGGTGATCTTGCAACTTGTATCATGCCGGAGTTTGATTTTCACCATAGGGTTTCATTGATCGCTTACTCGGCAACTTGTATGAAGCAGGATTTCTACTTTCCCCTTAGCGCTTCATTGATCGTGTACTCTTGAGTGTAGCTCGGGCTGAGAATGACGCAGCCATGGGAAAGTTGACAGTTAAGCCTATTTAGTGACAGCCCATCATAGGCTATCTGGGTGAGCTTGCAACTTGTACCATGTCGGAGTTTGATTTTCCCCATAGGGTTTCATTGATCGTGTACTCTTGAGTGTAGCTCGGGCTGAGAAGGTCGCAGCCATGGGAAAGTTGACAGTTAAGCCTATCTAGTGACAACCCATCATAGGCTAGCTGGGTGATCTTGCAACTTGTACCATGTCGGAGTTTGATTTTCCCCATAGGGTTTCATTGATAGTGTACTCTTGAGTGTAGCTCGGGCTGAGAAGGTCGCAGCCATGGGAAAGTTGACAGTTAAGCCTATCTAGTGACAACCCATCACAGGCTAGCTGGGTGATCTTGCAACTTGTATCATGCCGGAGTTTGATTTTCACCATAGGGTTTCATTGATCGGTTACTCGGCAACTTGTATGAAGCAGGATTTCTACTTTCCCCTTAGCGCTTCATTGATCGTGTACTCTTGAGTGTAGCTCGGGCTGAGAATGACGCAGCCATGGGAAAGTTGACAGTTAAGCCTATCTAGTGACAGCCCATCACAGGCTAGCTGGGTGAGCTTGCAACTTGTACCATGTCGGAGTTTGATTTTCACCATAGGGTTTCATTGATCGTGTACTCTTGAATGTAGCTCGGGCTGAGAAGGTCGCAGCCATAGGAAAGTTGACAGTTAAGCCTATCTAGTGACAACCCATCATAGGCTAGCTGGGTGATCTTGCAACTTCTATCATGCCGGAGTTTGATTTTCACCATAGGGTTTCATTGATCGCTTACTCGGCAACTTGTATGAAGCAGGATTTCTACTTTCCCCTTAGCGCTTCATTGATCGTGTACTCTTGAGTGTAGCTCGGGCTGAGAATGACGCAGCCATGGGAAAGTTGACAATTAAGCCTATCTAGTGAGAGCCCATCATAGGCTAACTGGGTGATCTTGCAACTTGTACCATGTCGGAGTTTGATTTTCCCCATAGGGTTTCATTGATCGTGTACTCTTGAGTGTATCTCGGGCTGAGAAGGTCGCAGCCATGGGAAAGTTGACAGTTAAGCCTATCTAGTGACAACCCATCATAGGCTAGCTGGGTGATCTTGCAACTTGTATCATGCCGGAGTTTGATTTTCACCATAGGGTTTCATTGATAGCTTACTCGGCAACTTGTATGAAGCAGGATTTCTACTTTCCCCTTAGCGCTTCATTGATCGTGTACTCTTGAGTGTAGCTCGGGCTGAGAATGACGCAGCCATGGGAAAGTTGACAGTTAAGCCTATCTAGTGACAACCCATCATAGGCTAGCTGGGTGAGCTTGCAACTTGTACCATGTCGGAGTTTGATTTTCCCCATAGGGTTTCATTGATCGTGTACTCTTGAGTGTAGCTCGGGCTGAGAAGGTCGCAGCCATGGGAAAGTTGACAGTTAAGCCTATCTAGTGACAACCCATCATAGGCTAGCTGGGTGATCTTGCAACTTGTATCATGCAGGAGTTTGATTTTCACCATAGGGTTTCATTGATCGCTTACTCGGCAACTTGTATGAAGCAGGATTTCTACTTTCCCCTTAGCGCTTCATTGATCGTGTACTCTTGAGTGTAGCTCGGGCTGAGAATGACGCAGCCATGGGAAAGTTGACAGTTAAGCCTATCTAGTGACAGCCCATCATAGGCTAGCTGGGTGATCTTGCAACTTGTACCATGTCGGAGTTTGATTTTCCCCATAGGGTTTCATTGATCGTGTACTCTTGAGTGTAGCTCGGGCTGAGAAGGTCGCAGCCATGGGAAAGTTGACAGTTAAGCCTATCTAGTGACAACCCATCATAGGCTAGCTGGGTGATCTTGCAACTTGTATCATGCCGGAGTTTGATTTTCACCATAGGGTTTCATTGATCGCTTACTCGGCAACTTGTATGAAGCAGGATTTCTACTTTCCCCTTAGCGCTTCATTGATCGTGTACTCTTGAGTGTAGCTCGGGCTGTGAATGACGCAGCCATGGGAAAGTTGACAGTTAAGCCTATCTAGTGACAGCCCATCATAGGCTAGCTGGGTGAGCTTGCAACTTTTACCATGTCGGAGTTTGATTTTCCCCATAGGGTTTCATTGATCGTGTACTCTTGAGTGTAGCTCGGGCTGAGAAGGTCGCAGCCATGGGAAAGTTGACAGTTAAGCCTATCTAGTGACAACCCATCATAGGCTAGCTGGGTGATCTTGCAACTTGTATCATGCCGGAGTTTGATTTACACCATAGGGTTTCATTGATCGCTTACTCGGCAACTTGTATCAAGCAGGATTTCTACTTTCCCCTTAGCGCTTCATTGATCGTGTACTCTTGAGTGTAGATCGGGCTGAGAATGACGCAGCCATGGGAAAGTTGACAGTTAAGCCTATCTAGTGACAGCCCATCATAGGCTAGCTGGGTGATCTTGCAACTTGTACCATGTCGGAGTTTGATTTTCCCCATAAGGTTTCATTGATCGTGTACTCTTGAGTGTAGCTCGGGCTGAGAAGGTCGCAGCCATGGGAAAGTTGGCAGTTAAGCCTATCTAGTGACAACCCATCATAGGCTAGCTGGGTGATCTTGCAACTTGTATCATGCCGGAGTTTGATTTTCACCATAGGGTTTCATTGATCGCTTCCTCGGCGACTTGTATCAAGCAGGATTTCTACTTTCCCCTTAGCGCTTCATTGATCGTGTACTCTTGAGTGTAGCTCGGGCTGAGAATGACGCAGCCATGGGAAAGTTGACAGTTAAGCCTATTTAGTGACAGCCCATCATAGGCTATCTGGGTGAGCTTGCAACTTGTACCATGTCGGAGTTTGATTTTCCCCATAGGGTTTCATTGATCGTGTACTCTTGAGTGTAGCTCGGGCTGAGAAGGTCGCAGCCATGGGAAAGTTGACAGTTAAGCCTATCTAGTGACAACCCATCATAGGCTAGCTGGGTGATCTTGCAACTTGTATCATGCCGGAGTTTGATTTTCACCATAGGGTTTCATTGATCGCTTACTCGGCAACTTGTATGAAGCAGGATTTCTACTTTCCCCTTAGCGCTTCATTGATCGTGTACTCTTGAGTGTAGCTCGTGCTGAGAATGACGCAGCCATGGGAAAGTTGACAGTTAAGCCTATCTAGTGACAGCCCATCACAGGCTAGCTGGGTGAGCTTGCAACTTGTAGCATGTCGGAGTTTGATTTTCCCCTTAGGGTTTCATTGATCGTGTACTCTTGAATGTAGCTCGGGCTGAGAAGGTCGCAGCCATAGGAAAGTTGACAGTTAAGCCTATCTAGTGACAACCCATCATAGGCTAGCTGGGTGATCTTGCAACTTGTACCATGTCGGAGTTTGATTTTCCCCATAGGGTTTCATTGATAGTGTACTCTTGAGTGTAGCTCGGGCTGAGAAGGTCGCAGCCATGGGAAAGTTGACAGTTAAGCCTATCTAGTGACAACCCATCACAGGCTAGCTGGGTGATCTTGCAACTTGTATCATGCCGGAGTTTGATTTTCACCATAGGGTTTCATTGATCGGTTACTCGGCAACTTGTATGAAGCAGGATTTCTACTTTCCCCTTAGCGCTTCATTGATCGTGTACTCTTGAGTGTAGCTCGGGCTGAGAATGACGCAGCCATGGGAAAGTTGACAGTTAAGCCTATCTAGTGACAGCCCATCACAGGCTAGCTGGGTGAGCTTGCAACTTGTACCATGTCGGAGTTTGATTTTCCCCATAGGGTTTCATTGATCGTGTACTCTTGAATGTAGCTCGGGCTGAGAAGGTCGCAGCCATAGGAAAGTTGACAGTTAAGCCTATCTAGTGACAACCCATCATAGGCTAGCTGGGTGATCTTGCAACTTCTATCATGCCGGAGTTTGATTTTCACCATAGGGTTTCATTGATCGCTTACTCGGCAACTTGTATGAAGCAGGATTTCTACTTTCCCCTTAGCGCTTCATTGATCGTGTACTCTTGAGTGTAGCTCGGGCTGAGAATGACGCAGCCATGGGAAAGTTGACAATTAAGCCTATCTAGTGAGAGCCCATCATAGGCTAACTGGGTGATCTTGCAACTTGTACCATGTCGGAGTTTGATTTTCCCCATAGGGTTTCATTGATCGTGTACTCTTGAGTGTATCTCGGGCTGAGAAGGTCGCAGCCATGGGAAAGTTGACAGTTAAGCCTATCTAGTGACAACCCATCATAGGCTAGCTGGGTGATCTTGCAACTTGTATCATGCCGGAGTTTGATTTTCACCATAGGGTTTCATTGATAGCTTACTCGGCAACTTGTATGAAGCAGGATTTCTACTTTCCCCTTAGCGCTTCATTGATCGTGTACTCTTGAGTGTAGCTCGGGCTGAGAATGACGCAGCCATGGGAAAGTTGACAGTTAAGCCTATCTAGTGACAACCCATCATAGGCTAGCTGGGTGAGCTTGCAACTTGTACCATGTCGGAGTTTGATTTTCCCCATAGGGTTTCATTGATCGTGTACTCTTGAGTGTAGCTCGGGCTGAGAAGGTCGCAGCCATGGGAAAGTTGACAGTTAAGCCTATCTAGTGACAACCCATCATAGGCTAGCTGGGTGATCTTGCAACTTGTATCATGCAGGAGTTTGATTTTCACCATAGGGTTTCATTGATCGCTTACTCGGCAACTTGTATGAAGCAGGATTTCTACTTTCCCCTTAGCGCTTCATTGATCGTGTACTCTTGAGTGTAGCTCGGGCTGAGAATGACGCAGCCATGGGAAAGTTGACAGTTAAGCCTATCTAGTGACAACCCATCATAGGCTAGCTGGGTGAGCTTGCAACTTGTACCATGTCGGAGTTTGATTTTCCCCATAGGGTTTCATTGATCGTGTACTCTTGAGTGTAGCTCGGGCTGAGAAGGTCGCAGCCATGGGAAAGTTGACAGTTAAGCCTATCTAGTGACAACCCATCATAGGCTAGCTGGGTGATCTTGCAACTTGTATCATGCCGGAGTTTGATTTTCACCATAGGGTTTCATTGATCGCTTACTCGGCAACTTGTATGAAGCAGGATTTCTACTTTCCCCTTAGCGCTTCATTGATCGTGTACTCTTGAGTGTAGCTCGGGCTGTGAATGACGCAGCCATGGGAAAGTTGACAGTTAAGCCTATCTAGTGACAGCCCATCATAGGCTAGCTGGGTGAGCTTGCAACTTTTACCATGTCGGAGTTTGATTTTCCCCATAGGGTTTCATTGATCGTGTACTCTTGAGTGTAGCTCGGGCTGAGAAGGTCGCAGCCATGGGAAAGTTGACAGTTAAGCCTATCTAGTGACAACCCATCATAGGCTAGCTGGGTGATCTTGCAACTTGTATCATGCCGGAGTTTGATTTACACCATAGGGTTTCATTGATCGCTTACTCGGCAACTTGTATCAAGCAGGATTTCTACTTTCCCCTTAGCGCTTCATTGATCGTGTACTCTTGAGTGTAGATCGGGCTGAGAATGACGCAGCCATGGGAAAGTTGACAGTTAAGCCTATCTAGTGACAGCCCATCATAGGCTAGCTGGGTGATCTTGCAACTTGTACCATGTCGGAGTTTGATTTTCCCCATAAGGTTTCATTGATCGTGTACTCTTGAGTGTAGCTCGGGCTGAGAAGGTCGCAGCCATGGGAAAGTTGACAGTTAAGCCTATCTAGTGACAACCCATCATAGGCTAGCTGGGTGATCTTGCAACTTGTATCATGCCGGAGTTTGATTTTCACCATAGGGTTTCATTGATCGCTTCCTCGGCGACTTGTATCAAGCAGGATTTCTACTTTCCCCTTAGCGCTTCATTGATCGTGTACTCTTGAGTGTAGCTCGGGCTGAGAATGACGCAGCCATGGGAAAGTTGACAGTTAAGCCTATTTAGTGACAGCCCATCATAGGCTATCTGGGTGAGCTTGCAACTTGTACCATGTCGGAGTTTGATTTTCCCCATAGGGTTTCATTGATCGTGTACTCTTGAGTGTAGCTCGGGCTGAGAAGGTCGCAGCCATGGGAAAGTTGACAGTTAAGCCTATCTAGTGACAACCCATCATAGGCTAGCTGGGTGATCTTGCAACTTGTATCATGCCGGAGTTTGATTTTCACCATAGGGTTTCATTGATCGCTTACTCGGCAACTTGTATGAAGCAGGATTTCTACTTTCCCCTTAGCGCTTCATTGATCGTGTACTCTTGAGTGTAGCTCGGGCTGAGAATGACGCAGCCATGGGAAAGTTGACAGTTAAGCCTATCTAGTGACAGCCCATCACAGGCTAGCTGGGTGAGCTTGCAACTTGTAGCATGTCGGAGTTTGATTTTCCCCTTAGGGTTTCATTGATCGTGTACTCTTGAATGTAGCTCGGGCTGAGAAGGTCGCAGCCATAGGAAAGTTGACAGTTAAGCCTATCTAGTGACAACCCATCATAGGCTAGCTGGGTGATCTTGCAACTTGTACCATGTCGGAGTTTGATTTTCCCCATAGGGTTTCATTGATAGTGTACTCTTGAGTGTAGCTCGGGCTGAGAAGGTCGCAGCCATGGGAAAGTTGACAGTTAAGCCTATCTAGTGACAACCCATCACAGGCTAGCTGGGTGATCTTGCAACTTGTATCATGCCGGAGTTTGATTTTCACCATAGGGTTTCATTGATCGGTTACTCGGCAACTTGTATGAAGCAGGATTTCTACTTTCCCCTTAGCGCTTCATTGATCGTGTACTCTTGAGTGTAGCTCGGGCTGAGAATGACGTAGCCATGGGAAAGTTGACAGTTAAGCCTATCTAGTGACAGCCCATCACAGGCTAGCTGGGTGAGCTTGCAACTTGTACCATGTCGGAGTTTGATTTTCCCCATAGGGTTTCATTGATCGTGTACTCTTGAATGTAGCTCGGGCTGAGAAGGTCGCAGCCATAGGAAAGTTGACAGTTAAGCCTATCTAGTGACAACCCATCATAGGCTAGCTGGGTGATCTTGCAACTTCTATCATGCCGGAGTTTGATTTTCACCATAGGGTTTCATTGATCGCTTACTCGGCAACTTGTATGAAGCAGGATTTCTACTTTCCCCTTAGCGCTTCATTGATCGTGTACTCTTGAGTGTAGCTCGGGCTGAGAATGACGCAGCCATGGGAAAGTTGACAATTAAGCCTATCTAGTGAGAGCCCATCATAGGCTAACTGGGTGATCTTGCAACTTGTACCATGTCGGAGTTTGATTTTCCCCATAGGGTTTCATTGATCGTGTACTCTTGAGTGTATCTCGGGCTGAGAAGGTCGCAGCCATGGGAAAGTTGATAGTTAAGCCTATCTAGTGACAACCCATCATAGGCTAGCTGGGTGATCTTGCAACTTGTATCATGCCGGAGTTTGATTTTCACCATAGGGTTTCATTGATAGCTTACTCGGCAACTTGTATGAAGCAGGATTTCTACTTTCCCCTTAGCGCTTCATTGATCGTGTACTCTTGAGTGTAGCTCGGGCTGAGAATGACGCAGCCATGGGAAAGTTGACAGTTAAGCCTATCTAGTGACAACCCATCATAGGCTAGCTGGGTGAGCTTGCAACTTGTACCATGTCGGAGTTTGATTTTCCCCATAGGGTTTCATTGATCGTGTACTCTTGAGTGTAGCTCGGGCTGAGAAGGTCGCAGCCATGGGAAAGTTGACAGTTAAGCCTATCTAGTGACAACCCATCATAGGCTAGCTGGGTGATCTTGCAACTTGTATCATGCAGGAGTTTGATTTTCACCATAGGGTTTCATTGATCGCTTACCTCGGCAACTTGTATGAAGCAGGATTTCTACTTTCCCCTTAGCGCTTCATTGATCGTGTACTCTTGAGTGTAGCTCGGGCTGAGAAGGTCGCAGCCATGGGAAAGTTGACAGTTAAGCCTATCTAGTGACAGCCCATCATAGGCTAGCTGGGTGATCTTGCAACTTGTACCATGTCGGAGTTTGATTTTCCCCATAGGGTTTCATTGATCGTGTACTCTTGAGTGTAGCTCGGGCTGAGAAGGTCGCAGCCATGGAAAGTTGACAGTTAAGCCTATCTAGTGACAACCCATCATAGGCTAGCTGGGTGATCTTGCAACTTGTATCATGCCGGAGTTTGATTTTCACCATAGGGTTTCATTGATCGCTTACTCGGCAACTTGTATGAAGCAGGATTTCTACTTTCCCCTTAGCGCTTCATTGATCGTGTACTCTTGAGTGTAGCTCGGGCTGTGAATGACGCAGCCATGGGAAAGTTGACAGTTAAGCCTATCTAGTGACAGCCCATCATAGGCTAGCTGGGTGAGCTTGCAACTTTTACCATGTCGGAGTTTGATTTTCCCCATAGGGTTTCATTGATCGTGTACTCTTGAGTGTAGCTCGGGCTGAGAAGGTCGCAGCCATGGGAAAGTTGACAGTTAAGCCTATCTAGTGACAACCCATCATAGGCTAGCTGGGTGATCTTGCAACTTGTATCATGCCGGAGTTTGATTTACACCATAGGGTTTCATTGATCGCTTACTCGGCAACTTGTATCAAGCAGGATTTCTACTTTCCCCTTAGCGCTTCATTGATCGTGTACTCTTGAGTGTAGATCGGGCTGAGAATGACGCAGCCATGGGAAAGTTGACAGTTAAGCCTATCTAGTGACAGCCCATCATAGGCTAGCTGGGTGATCTTGCAACTTGTACCATGTCGGAGTTTGATTTTCCCCATAAGGTTTCATTGATCGTGTACTCTTGAGTGTAGCTCGGGCTGAGAAGGTCGCAGCCATGGGAAAGTTGACAGTTAAGCCTATCTAGTGACAACCCATCATAGGCTAAGCTGGGTGAGCTTGCAACTTGTACCATGTCGGAGTTTGATTTTCCCCATAGGGTTTCATTGATCGTGTACTCTTGAGTGTAGCTCGGGCTGAGAAGGTCGCAGCCATGGGAAAGTTGACAGTTAAGCCTATCTAGTGACAACCCATCATAGGCTAGCTGGGTGATCTTGCAACTTGTATCATGCCGGAGTTTGATTTACATCATAGGGTTTCATTGATCGCATACTCGGCAACTTGTATCAAGCAGGATTTCTACTTTCCCCTTAGCGCTTCATTGATCGTGTACTCTTGAGTGTAGATCGGGCTGAGAATGACGCAGCCATGGGAAAGTTGACAGTTAAGCCTATCTAGTGACAGCCCATCATAGGCTAGCTGGGTGATCTTGCAACTTCTATCATGTCGGAGTTTGATTTTCCCCATAAGGTTTCATTGATCGTGTACTCTTGAGTGTAGCTCGGGCTGAGAAGGTCGCAGCCATGGGAAAGTTGACAGTTAAGCCTATCTAGTGACAACCCATCATAGGCTAGCTGGGTGATCTTGCAACTTGTATCATGCGGAGTTTGATTTTCACCATAGGGTTTCATTGATCGCTTCCTCGGCGACTTGTATCAAGCAGGATTTCTACTTTCCCCTTAGCGCTTCATTGATCGTGTACTCTTGAGTGTAGATCGGGCTGAGAATGACGCAGCCATGGGAAAGTTGACAGTTAAGCCTATCTGGTGACAGCCCATCAAAGGCTAGCTGGGTGATCTTGCAACTTGTACCATGTCGGAGTTTGATTTTCCCCATTGGGTTTCATTGATCGTGTACTCTTGAGTGTAGCTCGGGCTGAGAAGGTCGCAGCCATGGGAAAGTTGACAGTTAAGCCTATCTAGTGACAACCCATCATAGGCTAGCTGGGTGATCTTGCAACTTGTATCATGCCGGAGTTTGATTTTCACCATAGGGTTTCATTGATCGCTTACTCGGCAACTTGTATGAAGCAGGATTTCTACTTTCCCCTTAGCGCTTCATTGATCGTGTACTCTTGAGTGTAGCTCGGGCTGAGAATGACGCAGCCATGGGAAAGTTGACAGTTAAGCCTATTTAGTGACAGCCCATCATAGGCTATCTGGGTGAGCTTGCAACTTGTACCATGTCGGAGTTTGATTTTCCCCATAGGGTTTCATTGATCGTGTACTCTTGAGTGTAGCTCGGGCTGAGAAGGTCGCAGCCATGGGAAAGTTGACAGTTAAGCCTATCTAGTGACAACCCATCATAGGCTAGCTGGGTGATCTTGCAACTTGTACCATGTCGGAGTTTGATTTTCCCCATAGGGTTTCATTGATAGTGTACTCTTGAGTGTAGCTCGGGCTGAGAAGGTCGCAGCCATGGGAAAGTTGACAGTTAAGCCTATCTAGTGACAACCCATCACAGGCTAGCTGGGTGATCTTGCAACTTGTATCATGCCGGAGTTTGATTTTCACCATAGGGTTTCATTGATCGGTTACTCGGCAACTTGTATGAAGCAGGATTTCTACTTTCCCCTTAGCGCTTCATTGATCGTGTACTCTTGAGTGTAGCTCGGGCTGAGAATGACGCAGCCATGGGAAAGTTGACAGTTAAGCCTATCTAGTGACAGCCCATCACAGGCTAGCTGGGTGAGCTTGCAACTTGTACCATGTCGGAGTTTGATTTTCACCATAGGGTTTCATTGATCGTGTACTCTTGAATGTAGCTCGGGCTGAGAAGGTCGCAGCCATAGGAAAGTTGACAGTTAAGCCTATCTAGTGACAACCCATCATAGGCTAGCTGGGTGATCTTGCAACTTCTATCATGCCGGAGTTTGATTTTCACCATAGGGTTTCATTGATCGCTTACTCGGCAACTTGTATGAAGCAGGATTTCTACTTTCCCCTTAGCGCTTCATTGATCGTGTACTCTTGAGTGTAGCTCGGGCTGAGAATGACGCAGCCATGGGAAAGTTGACAATTAAGCCTATCTAGTGAGAGCCCATCATAGGCTAACTGGGTGATCTTGCAACTTGTACCATGTCGGAGTTTGATTTTCCCCATAGGGTTTCATTGATCGTGTACTCTTGAGTGTATCTCGGGCTGAGAAGGTCGCAGCCATGGGAAAGTTGACAGTTAAGCCTATCTAGTGACAACCCATCATAGGCTAGCTGGGTGATCTTGCAACTTGTATCATGCCGGAGTTTGATTTTCACCATAGGGTTTCATTGATAGCTTACTCGGCAACTTGTATGAAGCAGGATTTCTACTTTCCCCTTAGCGCTTCATTGATCGTGTACTCTTGAGTGTAGCTCGGGCTGAGAATGACGCAGCCATGGGAAAGTTGACAGTTAAGCCTATCTAGTGACAACCCATCATAGGCTAGCTGGGTGAGCTTGCAACTTGTACCATGTCGGAGTTTGATTTTCCCCATAGGGTTTCATTGATCGTGTACTCTTGAGTGTAGCTCGGGCTGAGAAGGTCGCAGCCATGGGAAAGTTGACAGTTAAGCCTATCTAGTGACAACCCATCATAGGCTAGCTGGGTGATCTTGCAACTTGTATCATGCAGGAGTTTGATTTTCACCATAGGGTTTCATTGATCGCTTACTCGGCAACTTGTATGAAGCAGGATTTCTACTTTCCCCTTAGCGCTTCATTGATCGTGTACTCTTGAGTGTAGCTCGGGCTGAGAATGACGCAGCCATGGGAAAGTTGACAGTTAAGCCTATCTAGTGACAGCCCATCATAGGCTAGCTGGGTGATCTTGCAACTTGTACCATGTCGGAGTTTGATTTTCCCCATAGGGTTTCATTGATCGTGTACTCTTGAGTGTAGCTCGGGCTGAGAAGGTCGCAGCCATGGGAAAGTTGACAGTTAAGCCTATCTAGTGACAACCCATCATAGGCTAGCTGGGTGATCTTGCAACTTGTATCATGCCGGAGTTTGATTTTCACCATAGGGTTTCATTGATCGCTTACTCGGCAACTTGTATGAAGCAGGATTTCTACTTTCCCCTTAGCGCTTCATTGATCGTGTACTCTTGAGTGTAGCTCGGGCTGTGAATGACGCAGCCATGGGAAAGTTGACAGTTAAGCCTATCTAGTGACAGCCCATCATAGGCTAGCTGGGTGAGCTTGCAACTTTTACCATGTCGGAGTTTGATTTTCCCCATAGGGTTTCATTGATCGTGTACTCTTGAGTGTAGCTCGGGCTGAGAAGGTCGCAGCCATGGGAAAGTTGACAGTTAAGCCTATCTAGTGACAACCCATCATAGGCTAGCTGGGTGATCTTGCAACTTGTATCATGCCGGAGTTTGATTTACACCATAGGGTTTCATTGATCGCTTACTCGGCAACTTGTATGAAGCAGGATTTCTACTTTCCCCTTAGCGCTTCATTGATCGTGTACTCTTGAGTGTAGCTCGGGCTGTGAATGACGCAGCCATGGGAAAGTTGACAGTTAAGCCTATCTAGTGACAGCCCATCATAGGCTAGCTGGGTGAGCTTGCAACTTTTACCATGTCGGAGTTTGATTTTCCCCATAGGGTTTCATTGATCGTGTACTCTTGAGTGTAGCTCGGGCTGAGAAGGTCGCAGCCATGGGAAAGTTGACAGTTAAGCCTATCTAGTGACAACCCATCATAGGCTAGCTGGGTGATCTTGCAACTTGTATCATGCCGGAGTTTGATTTACACCATAGGGTTTCATTGATCGCTTACTCGGCAACTTGTATCAAGCAGGATTTCTACTTTCCCCTTAGCGCTTCATTGATCGTGTACTCTTGAGTGTAGATCGGGCTGAGAATGACGCAGCCATGGGAAAGTTGACAGTTAAGCCTATCTAGTGACAGCCCATCATAGGCTAGCTGGGTGATCTTGCAACTTGTACCATGTCGGAGTTTGATTTTCCCCATAAGGTTTCATTGATCGTGTACTCTTGAGTGTAGCTCGGGCTGAGAAGGTCGCAGCCATGGGAAAGTTGGCAGTTAAGCCTATCTAGTGACAACCCATCATAGGCTAGCTGGGTGATCTTGCAACTTGTATCATGCCGGAGTTTGATTTTCACCATAGGGTTTCATTGATCGCTTCCTCGGCGACTTGTATCAAGCAGGATTTCTACTTTCCCCTTAGCGCTTCATTGATCGTGTACTCTTGAGTGTAGCTCGGGCTGAGAATGACGCAGCCATGGGAAAGTTGACAGTTAAGCCTATTTAGTGACAGCCCATCATAGGCTATCTGGGTGAGCTTGCAACTTGTACCATGTCGGAGTTTGATTTTCCCCATAGGGTTTCATTGATCGTGTACTCTTGAGTGTAGCTCGGGCTGAGAAGGTCGCAGCCATGGGAAAGTTGACAGTTAAGCCTATCTAGTGACAACCCATCATAGGCTAGCTGGGTGATCTTGCAACTTGTATCATGCCGGAGTTTGATTTTCACCATAGGGTTTCATTGATCGCTTACTCGGCAACTTGTATGAAGCAGGATTTCTACTTTCCCCTTAGCGCTTCATTGATCGTGTACTCTTGAGTGTAGCTCGGGCTGAGAATGACGCAGCCATGGGAAAGTTGACAGTTAAGCCTATCTAGTGACAGCCCATCACAGGCTAGCTGGGTGAGCTTGCAACTTGTAGCATGTCGGAGTTTGATTTTCCCCTTAGGGTTTCATTGATCGTGTACTCTTGAATGTAGCTCGGGCTGAGAAGGTCGCAGCCATAGGAAAGTTGACAGTTAAGCCTATCTAGTGACAACCCATCATAGGCTAGCTGGGTGATCTTGCAACTTGTACCATGTCGGAGTTTGATTTTCCCCATAGGGTTTCATTGATAGTGTACTCTTGAGTGTAGCTCGGGCTGAGAAGGTCGCAGCCATGGGAAAGTTGACAGTTAAGCCTATCTAGTGACAACCCATCACAGGCTAGCTGGGTGATCTTGCAACTTGTATCATGCCGGAGTTTGATTTTCACCATAGGGTTTCATTGATCGGTTACTCGGCAACTTGTATGAAGCAGGATTTCTACTTTCCCCTTAGCGCTTCATTGATCGTGTACTCTTGAGTGTAGCTCGGGCTGAGAATGACGCAGCCATGGGAAAGTTGACAGTTAAGCCTATCTAGTGACAGCCCATCACAGGCTAGCTGGGTGAGCTTGCAACTTGTACCATGTCGGAGTTTGATTTTCCCCATAGGGTTTCATTGATCGTGTACTCTTGAATGTAGCTCGGGCTGAGAAGGTCGCAGCCATAGGAAAGTTGACAGTTAAGCCTATCTAGTGACAACCCATCATAGGCTAGCTGGGTGATCTTGCAACTTCTATCATGCCGGAGTTTGATTTTCACCATAGGGTTTCATTGATCGCTTACTCGGCAACTTGTATGAAGCAGGATTTCTACTTTCCCCTTAGCGCTTCATTGATCGTGTACTCTTGAGTGTAGCTCGGGCTGAGAATGACGCAGCCATGGGAAAGTTGACAATTAAGCCTATCTAGTGAGAGCCCATCATAGGCTAACTGGGTGATCTTGCAACTTGTACCATGTCGGAGTTTGATTTTCCCCATAGGGTTTCATTGATCGTGTACTCTTGAGTGTATCTCGGGCTGAGAAGGTCGCAGCCATGGGAAAGTTGACAGTTAAGCCTATCTAGTGACAACCCATCATAGGCTAGCTGGGTGATCTTGCAACTTGTATCATGCCGGAGTTTGATTTTCACCATAGGGTTTCATTGATAGCTTACTCGGCAACTTGTATGAAGCAGGATTTCTACTTTCCCCTTAGCGCTTCATTGATCGTGTACTCTTGAGTGTAGCTCGGGCTGAGAATGACGCAGCCATGGGAAAGTTGACAGTTAAGCCTATCTAGTGACAACCCATCATAGGCTAGCTGGGTGAGCTTGCAACTTGTACCATGTCGGAGTTTGATTTTCCCCATAGGGTTTCATTGATCGTGTACTCTTGAGTGTAGCTCGGGCTGAGAAGGTCGCAGCCATGGGAAAGTTGACAGTTAAGCCTATCTAGTGACAACCCATCATAGGCTAGCTGGGTGATCTTGCAACTTGTATCATGCAGGAGTTTGATTTTCACCATAGGGTTTCATTGATCGCTTACTCGGCAACTTGTATGAAGCAGGATTTCTACTTTCCCCTTAGCGCTTCATTGATCGTGTACTCTTGAGTGTAGCTCGGGCTGAGAATGACGCAGCCATGGGAAAGTTGACAGTTAAGCCTATCTAGTGACAGCCCATCATAGGCTAGCTGGGTGATCTTGCAACTTGTACCATGTCGGAGTTTGATTTTCCCCATAGGGTTTCATTGATCGTGTACTCTTGAGTGTAGCTCGGGCTGAGAAGGTCGCAGCCATGGGAAAGTTGACAGTTAAGCCTATCTAGTGACAACCCATCATAGGCTAGCTGGGTGATCTTGCAACTTGTATCATGCCGGAGTTTGATTTTCACCATAGGGTTTCATTGATCGCTTACTCGGCAACTTGTATGAAGCAGGATTTCTACTTTCCCCTTAGCGCTTCATTGATCGTGTACTCTTGAGTGTAGCTCGGGCTGTGAATGACGCAGCCATGGGAAAGTTGACAGTTAAGCCTATCTAGTGACAGCCCATCATAGGCTAGCTGGGTGAGCTTGCAACTTTTACCATGTCGGAGTTTGATTTTCCCCATAGGGTTTCATTGATCGTGTACTCTTGAGTGTAGCTCGGGCTGAGAAGGTCGCAGCCATGGAAAGTTGACAGTTAAGCCTATCTAGTGACAACCCATCATAGGCTAGCTGGGTGATCTTGCAACTTGTATCATGCCGGAGTTTGATTTACACCATAGGGTTTCATTGATCGCTTACTCGGCAACTTGTATGAAGCAGGATTTCTACTTTCCCCTTAGCGCTTCATTGATCGTGTACTCTTGAGTGTAGCTCGGGCTGTGAATGACGCAGCCATGGGAAAGTTGACAGTTAAGCCTATCTAGTGACAGCCCATCATAGGCTAGCTGGGTGAGCTTGCAACTTTTACCATGTCGGAGTTTGATTTTCCCCATAGGGTTTCATTGATCGTGTACTCTTGAGTGTAGCTCGGGCTGAGAAGGTCGCAGCCATGGGAAAGTTGACAGTTAAGCCTATCTAGTGACAACCCATCATAGGCTAGCTGGGTGATCTTGCAACTTGTATCATGCCGGAGTTTGATTTACACCATAGGGTTTCATTGATCGCTTACTCGGCAACTTGTATCAAGCAGGATTTCTACTTTCCCCTTAGCGCTTCATTGATCGTGTACTCTTGAGTGTAGATCGGGCTGAGAATGACGCAGCCATGGAAAGTTGACAGTTAAGCCTATCTAGTGACAGCCCATCATAGGCTAGCTGGGTGATCTTGCAACTTGTACCATGTCGGAGTTTGATTTTCCCCATAAGGTTTCATTGATCGTGTACTCTTGAGTGTAGCTCGGGCTGAGAAGGTCGCAGCCATGGGAAAGTTGGCAGTTAAGCCTATCTAGTGACAACCCATCATAGGCTAGCTGGGTGATCTTGCAACTTGTATCATGCCGGAGTTTGATTTTCACCATAGGGTTTCATTGATCGCTTCCTCGGCGACTTGTATCAAGCAGGATTTCTACTTTCCCCTTAGCGCTTCATTGATCGTGTACTCTTGAGTGTAGCTCGGGCTGAGAATGACGCAGCCATGGGAAAGTTGACAGTTAAGCCTATTTAGTGACAGCCCATCATAGGCTATCTGGGTGAGCTTGCAACTTGTACCATGTCGGAGTTTGATTTTCCCCATAGGGTTTCATTGATCGTGTACTCTTGAGTGTAGCTCGGGCTGAGAAGGTCGCAGCCATGGGAAAGTTGACAGTTAAGCCTATCTAGTGACAACCCATCATAGGCTAGCTGGGTGATCTTGCAACTTGTATCATGCCGGAGTTTGATTTTCACCATAGGGTTTCATTGATCGCTTACTCGGCAACTTGTATGAAGCAGGATTTCTACTTTCCCCTTAGCGCTTCATTGATCGTGTACTCTTGAGTGTAGCTCGGGCTGAGAATGACGCAGCCATGGGAAAGTTGACAGTTAAGCCTATCTAGTGACAGCCCATCACAGGCTAGCTGGGTGAGCTTGCAACTTGTAGCATGTCGGAGTTTGATTTTCCCCTTAGGGTTTCATTGATCGTGTACTCTTGAATGTAGCTCGGGCTGAGAAGGTCGCAGCCATAGGAAAGTTGACAGTTAAGCCTATCTAGTGACAACCCATCATAGGCTAGCTGGGTGATCTTGCAACTTGTACCATGTCGGAGTTTGATTTTCCCCATAGGGTTTCATTGATAGTGTACTCTTGAGTGTAGCTCGGGCTGAGAAGGTCGCAGCCATGGGAAAGTTGACAGTTAAGCCTATCTAGTGACAACCCATCACAGGCTAGCTGGGTGATCTTGCAACTTGTATCATGCCGGAGTTTGATTTTCACCATAGGGTTTCATTGATCGGTTACTCGGCAACTTGTATGAAGCAGGATTTCTACTTTCCCCTTAGCGCTTCATTGATCGTGTACTCTTGAGTGTAGCTCGGGCTGAGAATGACGCAGCCATGGGAAAGTTGACAGTTAAGCCTATCTAGTGACAGCCCATCACAGGCTAGCTGGGTGAGCTTGCAACTTGTACCATGTCGGAGTTTGATTTTCACCATAGGGTTTCATTGATCGTGTACTCTTGAATGTAGCTCGGGCTGAGAAGGTCGCAGCCATAGGAAAGTTGACAGTTAAGCCTATCTAGTGACAACCCATCATAGGCTAGCTGGGTGATCTTGCAACTTCTATCATGCCGGAGTTTGATTTTCACCATAGGGTTTCATTGATCGCTTACTCGGCAACTTGTATGAAGCAGGATTTCTACTTTCCCCTTAGCGCTTCATTGATCGTGTACTCTTGAGTGTAGCTCGGGCTGAGAATGACGCAGCCATGGGAAAGTTGACAATTAAGCCTATCTAGTGAGAGCCCATCATAGGCTAACTGGGTGATCTTGCAACTTGTACCATGTCGGAGTTTGATTTTCCCCATAGGGTTTCATTGATCGTGTACTCTTGAGTGTATCTCGGGCTGAGAAGGTCGCAGCCATGGGAAAGTTGACAGTTAAGCCTATCTAGTGACAACCCATCATAGGCTAGCTGGGTGATCTTGCAACTTGTATCATGCCGGAGTTTGATTTTCACCATAGGGTTTCATTGATAGCTTACTCGGCAACTTGTATGAAGCAGGATTTCTACTTTCCCCTTAGCGCTTCATTGATCGTGTACTCTTGAGTGTAGCTCGGGCTGAGAATGACGCAGCCATGGGAAAGTTGACAGTTAAGCCTATCTAGTGACAACCCATCATAGGCTAGCTGGGTGAGCTTGCAACTTGTACCATGTCGGAGTTTGATTTTCCCCATAGGGTTTCATTGATCGTGTACTCTTGAGTGTAGCTCGGGCTGAGAAGGTCGCAGCCATGGGAAAGTTGACAGTTAAGCCTATCTAGTGACAACCCATCATAGGCTAGCTGGGTGATCTTGCAACTTGTATCATGCAGGAGTTTGATTTTCACCATAGGGTTTCATTGATCGCTTACTCGGCAACTTGTATGAAGCAGGATTTCTACTTTCCCCTTAGCGCTTCATTGATCGTGTACTCTTGAGTGTAGCTCGGGCTGAGAAGGTCGCAGCCATGGGAAAGTTGACAGTTAAGCCTATCTAGTGACAGCCCATCATAGGCTAGCTGGGTGATCTTGCAACTTGTACCATGTCGGAGTTTGATTTTCCCCATAGGGTTTCATTGATCGTGTACTCTTGAGTGTAGCTCGGGCTGAGAAGGTCGCAGCCATGGGAAAGTTGACAGTTAAGCCTATCTAGTGACAACCCATCATAGGCTAGCTGGGTGATCTTGCAACTTGTATCATGCCGGAGTTTGATTTTCACCATAGGGTTTCATTGATCGCTTACTCGGCAACTTGTATGAAGCAGGATTTCTACTTTCCCCTTAGCGCTTCATTGATCGTGTACTCTTGAGTGTAGCTCGGGCTGTGAATGACGCAGCCATGGGAAAGTTGACAGTTAAGCCTATCTAGTGACAGCCCATCATAGGCTAGCTGGGTGAGCTTGCAACTTTTACCATGTCGGAGTTTGATTTTCCCCATAGGGTTTCATTGATCGTGTACTCTTGAGTGTAGCTCGGGCTGAGAAGGTCGCAGCCATGGGAAAGTTGACAGTTAAGCCTATCTAGTGACAACCCATCATAGGCTAGCTGGGTGATCTTGCAACTTGTATCATGCCGGAGTTTGATTTACACCATAGGGTTTCATTGATCGCTTACTCGGCAACTTGTATCAAGCAGGATTTCTACTTTCCCCTTAGCGCTTCATTGATCGTGTACTCTTGAGTGTAGATCGGGCTGAGAATGACGCAGCCATGGGAAAGTTGACAGTTAAGCCTATCTAGTGACAGCCCATCATAGGCTAGCTGGGTGATCTTGCAACTTGTACCATGTCGGAGTTTGATTTTCCCCATAAGGTTTCATTGATCGTGTACTCTTGAGTGTAGCTCGGGCTGAGAAGGTCGCAGCCATGGGAAAGTTGACAGTTAAGCCTATCTAGTGACAACCCATCATAGGCTAGCTGGGTGAGCTTGCAACTTGTACCATGTCGGAGTTTGATTTTCCCCATAGGGTTTCATTGATCGTGTACTCTTGAGTGTAGCTCGGGCTGAGAAGGTCGCAGCCATGGGAAAGTTGACAGTTAAGCCTATCTAGTGACAACCCATCATAGGCTAGCTGGGTGATCTTGCAACTTGTATCATGCCGGAGTTTGATTTACATCATAGGGTTTCATTGATCGCATACTCGGCAACTTGTATCAAGCAGGATTTCTACTTTCCCCTTAGCGCTTCATTGATCGTGTACTCTTGAGTGTAGATCGGGCTGAGAATGACGCAGCCATGGGAAAGTTGACAGTTAAGCCTATCTAGTGACAGCCCATCATAGGCTAGCTGGGTGATCTTGCAACTTCTATCATGTCGGAGTTTGATTTTCCCCATAAGGTTTCATTGATCGTGTACTCTTGAGTGTAGCTCGGGCTGAGAAGGTCGCAGCCATGGGAAAGTTGACAGTTAAGCCTATCTAGTGACAACCCATCATAGGCTAGCTGGGTGATCTTGCAACTTGTATCATGCCGGAGTTTGATTTTCACCATAGGGTTTCATTGATCGCTTCCTCGGCGACTTGTATCAAGCAGGATTTCTACTTTCCCCTTAGCGCTTCATTGATCGTGTACTCTTGAGTGTAGATCGGGCTGAGAATGACGCAGCCATGGGAAAGTTGACAGTTAAGCCTATCTGGTGACAGCCCATCAAAGGCTAGCTGGGTGATCTTGCAACTTGTACCATGTCGGAGTTTGATTTTCCCCATTGGGTTTCATTGATCGTGTACTCTTGAGTGTAGCTCGGGCTGAGAAGGTCGCAGCCATGGGAAAGTTGACAGTTAAGCCTATCTAGTGACAACCCATCATAGGCTAGCTGGGTGATCTTGCAACTTGTATCATGCCGGAGTTTGATTTTCACCATAGGGTTTCATTGATCGCTTACTCGGCAACTTGTATGAAGCAGGATTTCTACTTTCCCCTTAGCGCTTCATTGATCGTGTACTCTTGAGTGTAGCTCGGGCTGAGAATGACGCAGCCATGGGAAAGTTGACAGTTAAGCCTATTTAGTGACAGCCCATCATAGGCTATCTGGGTGAGCTTGCAACTTGTACCATGTCGGAGTTTGATTTTCCCCATAGGGTTTCATTGATCGTGTACTCTTGAGTGTAGCTCGGGCTGAGAAGGTCGCAGCCATGGGAAAGTTGACAGTTAAGCCTATCTAGTGACAACCCATCATAGGCTAGCTGGGTGATCTTGCAACTTGTACCATGTCGGAGTTTGATTTTCCCCATAGGGTTTCATTGATAGTGTACTCTTGAGTGTAGCTCGGGCTGAGAAGGTCGCAGCCATGGGAAAGTTGACAGTTAAGCCTATCTAGTGACAACCCATCACAGGCTAGCTGGGTGATCTTGCAACTTGTATCATGCCGGAGTTTGATTTTCACCATAGGGTTTCATTGATCGGTTACTCGGCAACTTGTATGAAGCAGGATTTCTACTTTCCCCTTAGCGCTTCATTGATCGTGTACTCTTGAGTGTAGCTCGGGCTGAGAATGACGCAGCCATGGGAAAGTTGACAGTTAAGCCTATCTAGTGACAGCCCATCACAGGCTAGCTGGGTGAGCTTGCAACTTGTACCATGTCGGAGTTTGATTTTCACCATAGGGTTTCATTGATCGTGTACTCTTGAATGTAGCTCGGGCTGAGAAGGTCGCAGCCATAGGAAAGTTGACAGTTAAGCCTATCTAGTGACAACCCATCATAGGCTAGCTGGGTGATCTTGCAACTTCTATCATGCCGGAGTTTGATTTTCACCATAGGGTTTCATTGATCGCTTACTCGGCAACTTGTATGAAGCAGGATTTCTACTTTCCCCTTAGCGCTTCATTGATCGTGTACTCTTGAGTGTAGCTCGGGCTGAGAATGACGCAGCCATGGGAAAGTTGACAATTAAGCCTATCTAGTGAGAGCCCATCATAGGCTAACTGGGTGATCTTGCAACTTGTACCATGTCGGAGTTTGATTTTCCCCATAGGGTTTCATTGATCGTGTACTCTTGAGTGTATCTCGGGCTGAGAAGGTCGCAGCCATGGGAAAGTTGACAGTTAAGCCTATCTAGTGACAACCCATCATAGGCTAGCTGGGTGATCTTGCAACTTGTATCATGCCGGAGTTTGATTTTCACCATAGGGTTTCATTGATAGCTTACTCGGCAACTTGTATGAAGCAGGATTTCTACTTTCCCCTTAGCGCTTCATTGATCGTGTACTCTTGAGTGTAGCTCGGGCTGAGAATGACGCAGCCATGGGAAAGTTGACAGTTAAGCCTATCTAGTGACAACCCATCATAGGCTAGCTGGGTGAGCTTGCAACTTGTACCATGTCGGAGTTTGATTTTCCCCATAGGGTTTCATTGATCGTGTACTCTTGAGTGTAGCTCGGGCTGAGAAGGTCGCAGCCATGGGAAAGTTGACAGTTAAGCCTATCTAGTGACAACCCATCATAGGCTAGCTGGGTGATCTTGCAACTTGTATCATGCAGGAGTTTGATTTTCACCATAGGGTTTCATTGATCGCTTACTCGGCAACTTGTATGAAGCAGGATTTCTACTTTCCCCTTAGCGCTTCATTGATCGTGTACTCTTGAGTGTAGCTCGGGCTGAGAATGACGCAGCCATGGGAAAGTTGACAGTTAAGCCTATCTAGTGACAGCCCATCATAGGCTAGCTGGGTGATCTTGCAACTTGTACCATGTCGGAGTTTGATTTTCCCCATAGGGTTTCATTGATCGTGTACTCTTGAGTGTAGCTCGGGCTGAGAAGGTCGCAGCCATGGGAAAGTTGACAGTTAAGCCTATCTAGTGACAACCCATCATAGGCTAGCTGGGTGATCTTGCAACTTGTATCATGCCGGAGTTTGATTTTCACCATAGGGTTTCATTGATCGCTTACTCGGCAACTTGTATGAAGCAGGATTTCTACTTTCCCCTTAGCGCTTCATTGATCGTGTACTCTTGAGTGTAGCTCGGGCTGTGAATGACGCAGCCATGGGAAAGTTGACAGTTAAGCCTATCTAGTGACAGCCCATCATAGGCTAGCTGGGTGAGCTTGCAACTTTTACCATGTCGGAGTTTGATTTTCCCCATAGGGTTTCATTGATCGTGTACTCTTGAGTGTAGCTCGGGCTGAGAAGGTCGCAGCCATGGGAAAGTTGACAGTTAAGCCTATCTAGTGACAACCCATCATAGGCTAGCTGGGTGATCTTGCAACTTGTATCATGCCGGAGTTTGATTTACACCATAGGGTTTCATTGATCGCTTACTCGGCAACTTGTATGAAGCAGGATTTCTACTTTCCCCTTAGCGCTTCATTGATCGTGTACTCTTGAGTGTAGCTCGGGCTGTGAATGACGCAGCCATGGGAAAGTTGACAGTTAAGCCTATCTAGTGACAGCCCATCATAGGCTAGCTGGGTGAGCTTGCAACTTTTACCATGTCGGAGTTTGATTTTCCCCATAGGGTTTCATTGATCGTGTACTCTTGAGTGTAGCTCGGGCTGAGAAGGTCGCAGCCATGGGAAAGTTGACAGTTAAGCCTATCTAGTGACAACCCATCATAGGCTAGCTGGGTGATCTTGCAACTTGTATCATGCCGGAGTTTGATTTACACCATAGGGTTTCATTGATCGCTTACTCGGCAACTTGTATCAAGCAGGATTTCTACTTTCCCCTTAGCGCTTCATTGATCGTGTACTCTTGAGTGTAGATCGGGCTGAGAATGACGCAGCCATGGGAAAGTTGACAGTTAAGCCTATCTAGTGACAGCCCATCATAGGCTAGCTGGGTGATCTTGCAACTTGTACCATGTCGGAGTTTGATTTTCCCCATAAGGTTTCATTGATCGTGTACTCTTGAGTGTAGCTCGGGCTGAGAAGGTCGCAGCCATGGGAAAGTTGGCAGTTAAGCCTATCTAGTGACAACCCATCATAGGCTAGCTGGGTGATCTTGCAACTTGTATCATGCCGGAGTTTGATTTTCACCATAGGGTTTCATTGATCGCTTCCTCGGCGACTTGTATCAAGCAGGATTTCTACTTTCCCCTTAGCGCTTCATTGATCGTGTACTCTTGAGTGTAGCTCGGGCTGAGAATGACGCAGCCATGGGAAAGTTGACAGTTAAGCCTATTTAGTGACAGCCCATCATAGGCTATCTGGGTGAGCTTGCAACTTGTACCATGTCGGAGTTTGATTTTCCCCATAGGGTTTCATTGATCGTGTACTCTTGAGTGTAGCTCGGGCTGAGAAGGTCGCAGCCATGGGAAAGTTGACAGTTAAGCCTATCTAGTGACAACCCATCATAGGCTAGCTGGGTGATCTTGCAACTTGTATCATGCCGGAGTTTGATTTTCACCATAGGGTTTCATTGATCGCTTACTCGGCAACTTGTATGAAGCAGGATTTCTACTTTCCCCTTAGCGCTTCATTGATCGTGTACTCTTGAGTGTAGCTCGGGCTGAGAATGACGCAGCCATGGGAAAGTTGACAGTTAAGCCTATCTAGTGACAGCCCATCACAGGCTAGCTGGGTGAGCTTGCAACTTGTAGCATGTCGGAGTTTGATTTTCCCCTTAGGGTTTCATTGATCGTGTACTCTTGAATGTAGCTCGGGCTGAGAAGGTCGCAGCCATAGGAAAGTTGACAGTTAAGCCTATCTAGTGACAACCCATCATAGGCTAGCTGGGTGATCTTGCAACTTGTACCATGTCGGAGTTTGATTTTCCCCATAGGGTTTCATTGATAGTGTACTCTTGAGTGTAGCTCGGGCTGAGAAGGTCGCAGCCATGGGAAAGTTGACAGTTAAGCCTATCTAGTGACAACCCATCACAGGCTAGCTGGGTGATCTTGCAACTTGTATCATGCCGGAGTTTGATTTTCACCATAGGGTTTCATTGATCGGTTACTCGGCAACTTGTATGAAGCAGGATTTCTACTTTCCCCTTAGCGCTTCATTGATCGTGTACTCTTGAGTGTAGCTCGGGCTGAGAATGACGCAGCCATGGGAAAGTTGACAGTTAAGCCTATCTAGTGACAGCCCATCACAGGCTAGCTGGGTGAGCTTGCAACTTGTACCATGTCGGAGTTTGATTTTCCCCATAGGGTTTCATTGATCGTGTACTCTTGAATGTAGCTCGGGCTGAGAAGGTCGCAGCCATAGGAAAGTTGACAGTTAAGCCTATCTAGTGACAACCCATCATAGGCTAGCTGGGTGATCTTGCAACTTCTATCATGCCGGAGTTTGATTTTCACCATAGGGTTTCATTGATCGCTTACTCGGCAACTTGTATGAAGCAGGATTTCTACTTTCCCCTTAGCGCTTCATTGATCGTGTACTCTTGAGTGTAGCTCGGGCTGAGAATGACGCAGCCATGGGAAAGTTGACAATTAAGCCTATCTAGTGAGAGCCCATCATAGGCTAACTGGGTGATCTTGCAACTTGTACCATGTCGGAGTTTGATTTTCCCCATAGGGTTTCATTGATCGTGTACTCTTGAGTGTATCTCGGGCTGAGAAGGTCGCAGCCATGGGAAAGTTGACAGTTAAGCCTATCTAGTGACAACCCATCATAGGCTAGCTGGGTGATCTTGCAACTTGTATCATGCCGGAGTTTGATTTTCACCATAGGGTTTCATTGATAGCTTACTCGGCAACTTGTATGAAGCAGGATTTCTACTTTCCCCTTAGCGCTTCATTGATCGTGTACTCTTGAGTGTAGCTCGGGCTGAGAATGACGCAGCCATGGGAAAGTTGACAGTTAAGCCTATCTAGTGACAACCCATCATAGGCTAGCTGGGTGAGCTTGCAACTTGTACCATGTCGGAGTTTGATTTTCCCCATAGGGTTTCATTGATCGTGTACTCTTGAGTGTAGCTCGGGCTGAGAAGGTCGCAGCCATGGGAAAGTTGACAGTTAAGCCTATCTAGTGACAACCCATCATAGGCTAGCTGGGTGATCTTGCAACTTGTATCATGCAGGAGTTTGATTTTCACCATAGGGTTTCATTGATCGCTTACTCGGCAACTTGTATGAAGTAGGATTTCTACTTTCCCCTTAGCGCTTCATTGATCGTGTACTCTTGAGTGTAGCTCGGGCTGAGAATGACGCAGCCATGGGAAAGTTGACAGTTAAGCCTATCTAGTGACAGCCCATCATAGGCTAGCTGGGTGATCTTGCAACTTGTACCATGTCGGAGTTTGATTTTCCCCATAGGGTTTCATTGATCGTGTACTCTTGAGTGTAGCTCGGGCTGAGAAGGTCGCAGCCATGGGAAAGTTGACAGTTAAGCCTATCTAGTGACAACCCATCATAGGCTAGCTGGGTGATCTTGCAACTTGTATCATGCCGGAGTTTGATTTTCACCATAGGGTTTCATTGATCGCTTACTCGGCAACTTGTATGAAGCAGGATTTCTACTTTCCCCTTAGCGCTTCATTGATCGTGTACTCTTGAGTGTAGCTCGGGCTGTGAATGACGCAGCCATGGGAAAGTTGACAGTTAAGCCTATCTAGTGACAGCCCATCATAGGCTAGCTGGGTGAGCTTGCAACTTTTACCATGTCGGAGTTTGATTTTCCCCATAGGGTTTCATTGATCGTGTACTCTTGAGTGTAGCTCGGGCTGAGAAGGTCGCAGCCATGGGAAAGTTGACAGTTAAGCCTATCTAGTGACAACCCATCATAGGCTAGCTTTGTGATCTTGCAACTTGTATCATGCCGGAGTTTGATTTACACCATAGGGTTTCATTGATCGCTTACTCGGCAACTTGTATCAAGCAGGATTTCTACTTTCCCCTTAGCGCTTCATTGATCGTGTACTCTTGAGTGTAGATCGGGCTGAGAATGACGCAGCCATGGGAAAGTTGACAGTTAAGCCTATCTAGTGACAGCCCATCATAGGCTAGCTGGGTGATCTTGCAACTTGTACCATGTCGGAGTTTGATTTTCCCCATAAGGTTTCATTGATCGTGTACTCTTGAGTGTAGCTCGGGCTGAGAAGGTCGCAGCCATGGGAAAGTTGACAGTTAAGCCTATCTAGTGACAACCCATCATAGGCTAGCTGGGTGATCTTGCAACTTGTATCATGCCGGAGTTTGATTTTCACCATAGGGTTTCATTGATCGCTTCCTCGGCGACTTGTATCAAGCAGGATTTCTACTTTCCCCTTAGCGCTTCATTGATCGTGTACTCTTGAGTGTAGCTCGGGCTGAGAATGACGCAGCCATGGGAAAGTTGACAGTTAAGCCTATTTAGTGACAGCCCATCATAGGCTATCTGGGTGAGCTTGCAACTTGTACCATGTCGGAGTTTGATTTTCCCCATAGGGTTTCATTGATCGTGTACTCTTGAGTGTAGCTCGGGCTGAGAAGGTCGCAGCCATGGGAAAGTTGACAGTTAAGCCTATCTAGTGACAACCCATCATAGGCTAGCTGGGTGATCTTGCAACTTGTATCATGCCGGAGTTTGATTTTCACCATAGGGTTTCATTGATCGCTTACTCGGCAACTTGTATGAAGCAGGATTTCTACTTTCCCCTTAGCGCTTCATTGATCGTGTACTCTTGAGTGTAGCTCGGGCTGAGAATGACGCAGCCATGGGAAAGTTGACAGTTAAGCCTATCTAGTGACAGCCCATCACAGGCTAGCTGGGTGAGCTTGCAACTTGTAGCATGTCGGAGTTTGATTTTCCCCTTAGGGTTTCATTGATCGTGTACTCTTGAATGTAGCTCGGGCTGAGAAGGTCGCAGCCATAGGAAAGTTGACAGTTAAGCCTATCTAGTGACAACCCATCATAGGCTAGCTGGGTGATCTTGCAACTTGTACCATGTCGGAGTTTGATTTTCCCCATAGGGTTTCATTGATAGTGTACTCTTGAGTGTAGCTCGGGCTGAGAAGGTCGCAGCCATGGGAAAGTTGACAGTTAAGCCTATCTAGTGACAACCCATCACAGGCTAGCTGGGTGATCTTGCAACTTGTATCATGCCGGAGTTTGATTTTCACCATAGGGTTTCATTGATCGGTTACTCGGCAACTTGTATGAAGCAGGATTTCTACTTTCCCCTTAGCGCTTCATTGATCGTGTACTCTTGAGTGTAGCTCGGGCTGAGAATGACGCAGCCATGGGAAAGTTGACAGTTAAGCCTATCTAGTGACAGCCCATCACAGGCTAGCTGGGTGAGCTTGCAACTTGTACCATGTCGGAGTTTGATTTTCCCCATAGGGTTTCATTGATCGTGTACTCTTGAATGTAGCTCGGGCTGAGAAGGTCGCAGCCATAGGAAAGTTGACAGTTAAGCCTATCTAGTGACAACCCATCATAGGCTAGCTGGGTGATCTTGCAACTTCTATCATGCCGGAGTTTGATTTTCACCATAGGGTTTCATTGATCGCTTACTCGGCAACTTGTATGAAGCAGGATTTCTACTTTCCCCTTAGCGCTTCATTGATCGTGTACTCTTGAGTGTAGCTCGGGCTGAGAATGACGCAGCCATGGGAAAGTTGACAATTAAGCCTATCTAGTGAGAGCCCATCATAGGCTAACTGGGTGATCTTGCAACTTGTACCATGTCGGAGTTTGATTTTCCCCATAGGGTTTCATTGATCGTGTACTCTTGAGTGTATCTCGGGCTGAGAAGGTCGCAGCCATGGGAAAGTTGACAGTTAAGCCTATCTAGTGACAACCCATCATAGGCTAGCTGGGTGATCTTGCAACTTGTATCATGCCGGAGTTTGATTTTCACCATAGGGTTTCATTGATAGCTTACTCGGCAACTTGTATGAAGCAGGATTTCTACTTTCCCCTTAGCGCTTCATTGATCGTGTACTCTTGAGTGTAGCTCGGGCTGAGAATGACGCAGCCATGGGAAAGTTGACAGTTAAGCCTATCTAGTGACAACCCATCATAGGCTAGCTGGGTGAGCTTGCAACTTGTACCATGTCGGAGTTTGATTTTCCCCATAGGGTTTCATTGATCGTGTACTCTTGAGTGTAGCTCGGGCTGAGAAGGTCGCAGCCATGGGAAAGTTGACAGTTAAGCCTATCTAGTGACAACCCATCATAGGCTAGCTGGGTGATCTTGCAACTTGTATCATGCAGGAGTTTGATTTTCACCATAGGGTTTCATTGATCGCTTACTCGGCAACTTGTATGAAGCAGGATTTCTACTTTCCCCTTAGCGCTTCATTGATCGTGTACTCTTGAGTGTAGCTCGGGCTGAGAAGGTCGCAGCCATGGGAAAGTTGACAGTTAAGCCTATCTAGTGACAGCCCATCATAGGCTAGCTGGGTGATCTTGCAACTTGTACCATGTCGGAGTTTGATTTTCCCCATAGGGTTTCATTGATCGTGTACTCTTGAGTGTAGCTCGGGCTGAGAAGGTCGCAGCCATGGGAAAGTTGACAGTTAAGCCTATCTAGTGACAACCCATCATAGGCTAGCTGGGTGATCTTGCAACTTGTATCATGCCGGAGTTTGATTTTCACCATAGGGTTTCATTGATCGCTTACTCGGCAACTTGTATGAAGCAGGATTTCTACTTTCCCCTTAGCGCTTCATTGATCGTGTACTCTTGAGTGTAGCTCGGGCTGTGAATGACGCAGCCATGGGAAAGTTGACAGTTAAGCCTATCTAGTGACAGCCCATCATAGGCTAGCTGGGTGAGCTTGCAACTTTTACCATGTCGGAGTTTGATTTTCCCCATAGGGTTTCATTGATCGTGTACTCTTGAGTGTAGCTCGGGCTGAGAAGGTCGCAGCCATGGGAAAGTTGACAGTTAAGCCTATCTAGTGACAACCCATCATAGGCTAGCTGGGTGATCTTGCAACTTGTATCATGCCGGAGTTTGATTTACACCATAGGGTTTCATTGATCGCTTACTCGGCAACTTGTATCAAGCAGGATTTCTACTTTCCCCTTAGCGCTTCATTGATCGTTTACTCTTGAGTGTAGATCGGGCTGAGAATGACGCAGCCATGGGAAAGTTGACAGTTAAGCCTATCTAGTGACAGCCCATCATAGGCTAGCTGGGTGATCTTGCAACTTGTACCATGTCGGAGTTTGATTTTCCCCATAAGGTTTCATTGATCGTGTACTCTTGAGTGTAGCTCGGGCTGAGAAGGTCGCAGCCATGGGAAAGTTGACAGTTAAGCCTATCTAGTGACAACCCATCATAGGCTAGCTGGGTGATCTTGCAACTTGTATCATGCCGGAGTTTGATTTTCACCATAGGGTTTCATTGATCGCTTCCTCGGCGACTTGTATCAAGCAGGATTTCTACTTTCCCCTTAGCGCTTCATTGATCGTGTACTCTTGAGTGTAGATCGGGCTGAGAATGACGCAGCCATGGGAAAGTTGACAGTTAAGCCTATCTGGTGACAGCCCATCAAAGGCTAGCTGGGTGATCTTGCAACTTGTACCATGTCGGAGTTTGATTTTCCCCATAGGGTTTCATTGATCGTGTACTCTTGAGTGTAGCTCGGGCTGAGAAGGTCGCAGCCATGGGAAAGTTGACAGTTAAGCCTATCTAGTGACAACCCATCACAGGCTAGCTGGGTGATCTTGCAACTTGTATCATGCCGGAGTTTGATTTTCACCATAGGGTTTCATTGATCGGTTACTCGGCAACTTGTATGAAGCAGGATTTCTACTTTCCCCTTAGCGCTTCATTGATCGTGTACTCTTGAGTGTAGCTCGGGCTGAGAATGACGCAGCCATGGGAAAGTTGACAGTTAAGCCTATCTAGTGACAGCCCATCACAGGCTAGCTGGGTGAGCTTGCAACTTGTACCATGTCGGAGTTTGATTTTCCCCATAGGGTTTCATTGATCGTGTACTCTTGAATGTAGCTCGGGCTGAGAAGGTCGCAGCCATAGGAAAGTTGACAGTTAAGCCTATCTAGTGACAACCCATCATAGGCTAGCTGGGTGATCTTGCAACTTCTATCATGCCGGAGTTTGATTTTCACCATAGGGTTTCATTGATCGCTTACTCGGCAACTTGTATGAAGCAGGATTTCTACTTTCCCCTTAGCGCTTCATTGATCGTGTACTCTTGAGTGTAGCTCGGGCTGAGAATGACGCAGCCATGGGAAAGTTGACAATTAAGCCTATCTAGTGAGAGCCCATCATAGGCTAACTGGGTGATCTTGCAACTTGTACCATGTCGGAGTTTGATTTTCCCCATAGGGTTTCATTGATCGTGTACTCTTGAGTGTATCTCGGGCTGAGAAGGTCGCAGCCATGGGAAAGTTGACAGTTAAGCCTATCTAGTGACAACCCATCATAGGCTAGCTGGGTGATCTTGCAACTTGTATCATGCCGGAGTTTGATTTTCACCATAGGGTTTCATTGATAGCTTACTCGGCAACTTGTATGAAGCAGGATTTCTACTTTCCCCTTAGCGCTTCATTGATCGTGTACTCTTGAGTGTAGCTCGGGCTGAGAATGACGCAGCCATGGGAAAGTTGACAGTTAAGCCTATCTAGTGACAACCCATCATAGGCTAGCTGGGTGAGCTTGCAACTTGTACCATGTCGGAGTTTGATTTTCCCCATAGGGTTTCATTGATCGTGTACTCTTGAGTGTAGCTCGGGCTGAGAAGGTCGCAGCCATGGGAAAGTTGACAGTTAAGCCTATCTAGTGACAACCCATCATAGGCTAGCTGGGTGATCTTGCAACTTGTATCATGCAGGAGTTTGATTTTCACCATAGGGTTTCATTGATCGCTTACTCGGCAACTTGTATGAAGCAGGATTTCTACTTTCCCCTTAGCGCTTCATTGATCGTGTACTCTTGAGTGTAGCTCGGGCTGAGAAGGTCGCAGCCATGGGAAAGTTGACAGTTAAGCCTATCTAGTGACAGCCCATCATAGGCTAGCTGGGTGATCTTGCAACTTGTACCATGTCGGAGTTTGATTTTCCCCATAGGGTTTCATTGATCGTGTACTCTTGAGTGTAGCTCGGGCTGAGAAGGTCGCAGCCATGGGAAAGTTGACAGTTAAGCCTATCTAGTGACAACCCATCATAGGCTAGCTGGGTGATCTTGCAACTTGTATCATGCCGGAGTTTGATTTTCACCATAGGGTTTCATTGATCGCTTACTCGGCAACTTGTATGAAGCAGGATTTCTACTTTCCCCTTAGCGCTTCATTGATCGTGTACTCTTGAGTGTAGCTCGGGCTGTGAATGACGCAGCCATGGGAAAGTTGACAGTTAAGCCTATCTAGTGACAGCCCATCATAGGCTAGCTGGGTGAGCTTGCAACTTTTACCATGTCGGAGTTTGATTTTCCCCATAGGGTTTCATTGATCGTGTACTCTTGAGTGTAGCTCGGGCTGAGAAGGTCGCAGCCATGGGAAAGTTGACAGTTAAGCCTATCTAGTGACAACCCATCATAGGCTAGCTGGGTGATCTTGCAACTTGTATCATGCCGGAGTTTGATTTACACCATAGGGTTTCATTGATCGCTTACTCGGCAACTTGTATCAAGCAGGATTTCTACTTTCCCCTTAGCGCTTCATTGATCGTGTACTCTTGAGTGTAGATCGGGCTGAGAATGACGCAGCCATGGGAAAGTTGACAGTTAAGCCTATCTAGTGACAGCCCATCATAGGCTAGCTGGGTGATCTTGCAACTTGTACCATGTCGGAGTTTGATTTTCCCCATAAGGTTTCATTGATCGTGTACTCTTGAGTGTAGCTCGGGCTGAGAAGGTCGCAGCCATGGGAAAGTTGACAGTTAAGCCTATCTAGTGACAACCCATCATAGGCTAGCTGGGTGATCTTGCAACTTGTATCATGCCGGAGTTTGATTTTCACCATAGGGTTTCATTGATCGCTTCCTCGGCGACTTGTATCAAGCAGGATTTCTACTTTCCCCTTAGCGCTTCATTGATCGTGTACTCTTGAGTGTAGATCGGGCTGAGAATGACGCAGCCATGGGAAAGTTGACAGTTAAGCCTATCTGGTGACAGCCCATCAAAGGCTAGCTGGGTGATCTTGCAACTTGTACCATGTCGGAGTTTGATTTTCCCCATAGGGTTTCATTGATCGTGTACTCTTGAGTGTAGCTCGGGCTGAGAAGGTCGCAGCCATGGGAAAGTTGACAGTTAAGCCTATCTAGTGACAACCCATCACAGGCTAGCTGGGTGATCTTGCAACTTGTATCATGCCGGAGTTTGATTTTCACCATAGGGTTTCATTGATCGGTTACTCGGCAACTTGTATGAAGCAGGATTTCTACTTTCCCCTTAGCGCTTCATTGATCGTGTACTCTTGAGTGTAGCTCGGGCTGAGAATGACGCAGCCATGGGAAAGTTGACAGTTAAGCCTATCTAGTGACAGCCCATCACAGGCTAGCTGGGTGAGCTTGCAACTTGTACCATGTCGGAGTTTGATTTTCCCCATAGGGTTTCATTGATCGTGTACTCTTGAATGTAGCTCGGGCTGAGAAGGTCGCAGCCATAGGAAAGTTGACAGTTAAGCCTATCTAGTGACAACCCATCATAGGCTAGCTGGGTGATCTTGCAACTTCTATCATGCCGGAGTTTGATTTTCACCATAGGGTTTCATTGATCGCTTACTCGGCAACTTGTATGAAGCAGGATTTCTACTTTCCCCTTAGCGCTTCATTGATCGTGTACTCTTGAGTGTAGCTCGGGCTGAGAATGACGCAGCCATGGGAAAGTTGACAATTAAGCCTATCTAGTGAGAGCCCATCATAGGCTAACTGGGTGATCTTGCAACTTGTACCATGTCGGAGTTTGATTTTCCCCATAGGGTTTCATTGATCGTGTACTCTTGAGTGTATCTCGGGCTGAGAAGGTCGCAGCCATGGGAAAGTTGACAGTTAAGCCTATCTAGTGACAACCCATCATAGGCTAGCTGGGTGATCTTGCAACTTGTATCATGCCGGAGTTTGATTTTCACCATAGGGTTTCATTGATAGCTTACTCGGCAACTTGTATGAAGCAGGATTTCTACTTTCCCTTAGCGCTTCATTGATCGTGTACTCTTGAGTGTAGCTCGGGCTGAGAATGACGCAGCCATGGGAAAGTTGACAGTTAAGCCTATCTAGTGACAACCCATCATAGGCTAGCTGGGTGAGCTTGCAACTTGTACCATGTCGGAGTTTGATTTTCCCCATAGGGTTTCATTGATCGTGTACTCTTGAGTGTAGCTCGGGCTGAGAAGGTCGCAGCCATGGGAAAGTTGACAGTTAAGCCTATCTAGTGACAACCCATCATAGGCTAGCTGGGTGATCTTGCAACTTGTATCATGCAGGAGTTTGATTTTCACCATAGGGTTTCATTGATCGCTTACTCGGCAACTTGTATGAAGCAGGATTTCTACTTTCCCCTTAGCGCTTCATTGATCGTGTACTCTTGAGTGTAGCTCGGGCTGAGAAGGTCGCAGCCATGGGAAAGTTGACAGTTAAGCCTATCTAGTGACAGCCCATCATAGGCTAGCTGGGTGATCTTGCAACTTGTACCATGTCGGAGTTTGATTTTCCCCATAGGGTTTCATTGATCGTGTACTCTTGAGTGTAGCTCGGGCTGAGAAGGTCGCAGCCATGGGAAAGTTGACAGTTAAGCCTATCTAGTGACAACCCATCATAGGCTAGCTGGGTGATCTTGCAACTTGTATCATGCCGGAGTTTGATTTTCACCATAGGGTTTCATTGATCGCTTACTCGGCAACTTGTATGAAGCAGGATTTCTACTTTCCCCTTAGCGCTTCATTGATCGTGTACTCTTGAGTGTAGCTCGGGCTGTGAATGACGCAGCCATGGGAAAGTTGACAGTTAAGCCTATCTAGTGACAGCCCATCATAGGCTAGCTGGGTGAGCTTGCAACTTTTACCATGTCGGAGTTTGATTTTCCCCATAGGGTTTCATTGATCGTGTACTCTTGAGTGTAGCTCGGGCTGAGAAGGTCGCAGCCATGGGAAAGTTGACAGTTAAGCCTATCTAGTGACAACCCATCATAGGCTAGCTGGGTGATCTTGCAACTTGTATCATGCCGGAGTTTGATTTACACCATAGGGTTTCATTGATCGCTTACTCGGCAACTTGTATCAAGCAGGATTTCTACTTTCCCCTTAGCGCTTCATTGATCGTGTACTCTTGAGTGTAGATCGGGCTGAGAATGACGCAGCCATGGGAAAGTTGACAGTTAAGCCTATCTAGTGACAGCCCATCATAGGCTAGCTGGGTGATCTTGCAACTTGTACCATGTCGGAGTTTGATTTTCCCCATAAGGTTTCATTGATCGTGTACTCTTGAGTGTAGCTCGGGCTGAGAAGGTCGCAGCCATGGGAAAGTTGACAGTTAAGCCTATCTAGTGACAACCCATCATAGGCTAGCTGGGTGATCTTGCAACTTGTATCATGCCGGAGTTTGATTTTCACCATAGGGTTTCATTGATCGCTTCCTCGGCGACTTGTATCAAGCAGGATTTCTACTTTCCCCTTAGCGCTTCATTGATCGTGTACTCTTGAGTGTAGATCGGGCTGAGAATGACGCAGCCATGGGAAAGTTGACAGTTAAGCCTATCTGGTGACAGCCCATCAAAGGCTAGCTGGGTGATCTTGCAACTTGTACCATGTCGGAGTTTGATTTTCCCCATAGGGTTTCATTGATCGTGTACTCTTGAGTGTAGCTCGGGCTGAGAAGGTCGCAGCCATGGGAAAGTTGACAGTTAAGCCTATCTAGTGACAACCCATCATAGGCTAGCTGGGTGATCTTGCAACTTGTATCATGCCGGAGTTTGATTTTCACCATAGGGTTTCATTGATCGCTTACTCGGCAACTTGTATGAAGCAGGATTTCTACTTTCCCCTTAGCGCTTCATTGATCGTGTACTCTTGAGTGTAGCTCGGGCTGAGAATGACGCAGCCATGGGAAAGTTGACAGTTAAGCCTATTTAGTGACAGCCCATCATAGGCTATCTGGGTGAGCTTGCAACTTGTACCATGTCGGAGTTTGATTTTCCCCATAGGGTTTCATTGATCGTGTACTCTTGAGTGTAGCTCGGGCTGAGAAGGTCGCAGCCATGGGAAAGTTGACAGTTAAGCCTATCTAGTGACAACCCATCATAGGCTAGCTGGGTGATCTTGCAACTTGTATCATGCCGGAGTTTGATTTTCACCATAGGGTTTCATTGATCGCTTACTCGGCAACTTGTATGAAGCAGGATTTCTACTTTCCCCTTAGCGATTCATTGATCGTGTACTCTTGAGTGTAGCTCGGGCTGAGAATGACGCAGCCATGGGAAAGTTGACAGTTAAGCCTATCTAGTGACAGCCCATCATAGGCTAGCTGGGTGATCTTGCAACTTGTACCATGTCGGAGTTTGATTTTCCCCATAGGGTTTCATTGATAGTGTACTCTTGAGTGTAGCTCGGGCTGAGAAGGTCGCAGCCATGGGAAAGTTGACAGTTAAGCCTATCTAGTGACAACCCATCACAGGCTAGCTGGGTGATCTTGCAACTTGTATCATGCCGGAGTTTGATTTTCACCATAGGGTTTCATTGATCGCTTACTCGGCAACTTGTATGAAGCAGGATTTCTACTTTCCCCTTAGCGCTTCATTGATTGTGTACTCTTGAGTGTAGCTCGGGATGAGAATGACGCAGCCATGGGAAAGTTGACAGTTAAGCCTATCTAGTGACAGCCTATCATAGGCTAGCTGGGTGAGCTTGCAACTTGTACCATGTCGGAGTTTGATTTTCCCCATAGGGTTTCATTGATCGTGAACTCTTGAGTGTAGCTCGGGCTGAGAAGGTCGCAGCCATGGGAAAGTTGACAGTTAAGCCTATCTAGTGACAGCCCATCATAGGCTAGCTGGGTGATCTTGCAACTTGTATCATGCCGGAGTTTGATTTTCACCATAGGGTTTCATTGATCGCTTACTCGGCAACTTGTATGAAGCAGGATTTCTACTTTCCCCTTAGCGCTTCATTGATCGTGTACTCTTGAGTGTAGCTCGGGCTGAGAATGACGCAGCCATGGGAAAGTTGACAGTTAAGCCTATCTAGTGACAGCCCATCACAGGCTAGCTGGGTGAGCTTGCAACTTGTACCATGTCGGAGTTTGATTTTCCCCATAGGGTTTCATTGATCGTGTACTCTTGAATGTAGCTCGGGCTGAGAAGGTCGCAGCCATAGGAAAGTTGACAGTTAAGCCTATCTAGTGACAACCCATCATAGGCTAGCTGGGTGATCTTGCAACTTCTATCATGCCGGAGTTTGATTTTCACCATAGGGTTTCATTGATCGCTTACTCGGCAACTTGTATGAAGCAGGATTTCTACTTTCCCCTTAGCGCTTCATTGATCGTGTACTCTTGAGTGTAGCTCGGGCTGAGAATGACGCAGCCATGGGAAAGTTGACAATTAAGCCTATCTAGTGAGAGCCCATCATAGGCTAACTGGGTGATCTTGCAACTTGTACCATGTCGGAGTTTGATTTTCCCCATAGGGTTTCATTGATCGTGTACTCTTGAGTGTAGCTCGGGCTGAGAAGGTCGCAGCCATGGGAAAGTTGACAGTTAAGCCTATCTAGTGACAACCCATCATAGGCTAGCTGGGTGATCTTGCAACTTGTATCATGCCGGAGTTTGATTTTCACCATAGGGTTTCATTGATAGCTTACTCGGCAACTTGTATGAAGCAGGATTTCTACTTTCCCCTTAGCGCTTCATTGATCGTGTACTCTTGAGTGTAGCTCGGGCTGAGAATGACGCAGCCATGGGAAAGTTGACAGTTAAGCCTATCTAGTGACAACCCATCATAGGCTAGCTGGGTGAGCTTGCAACTTGTACCATGTCGGAGTTTGATTTTCCCCATAGGGTTTCATTGATCGTGTACTCTTGAGTGTAGCTCGGGCTGAGAAGGTCGCAGCCATGGGAAAGTTGACAGTTAAGCCTATCTAGTGACAACCCATCATAGGCTAGCTGGGTGATCTTGCAACTTGTATCATGCAGGAGTTTGATTTTCACCATAGGGTTTCATTGATCGCTTACTCGGCAACTTGTATGAAGCAGGATTTCTACTTTCCCCTTAGCGCTTCATTGATCGTGTACTCTTGAGTGTAGCTCGGGCTGAGAAGGTCGCAGCCATGGGAAAGTTGACAGTTAAGCCTATCTAGTGACAGCCCATCATAGGCTAGCTGGGTGATCTTGCAACTTGTACCATGTCGGAGTTTGATTTTCCCCATAGGGTTTCATTGATCGTGTACTCTTGAGTGTAGCTCGGGCTGAGAAGGTCGCAGCCATGGGAAAGTTGACAGTTAAGCCTATCTAGTGACAACCCATCATAGGCTAGCTGGGTGATCTTGCAACTTGTATCATGCCGGAGTTTGATTTTCACCATAGGGTTTCATTGATCGCTTACTCGGCAACTTGTATGAAGCAGGATTTCTACTTTCCCCTTAGCGCTTCATTGATCGTGTACTCTTGAGTGTAGCTCGGGCTGTGAATGACGCAGCCATGGGAAAGTTGACAGTTAAGCCTATCTAGTGACAGCCCATCATAGGCTAGCTGGGTGAGCTTGCAACTTTTACCATGTCGGAGTTTGATTTTCCCCATAGGGTTTCATTGATCGTGTACTCTTGAGTGTAGCTCGGGCTGAGAAGGTCGCAGCCATGGGAAAGTTGACAGTTAAGCCTATCTAGTGACAACCCATCATAGGCTAGCTGGGTGATCTTGCAACTTGTATCATGCCGGAGTTTGATTTACACCATAGGGTTTCATTGATCGCTTACTCGGCAACTTGTATCAAGCAGGATTTCTACTTTCCCCTTAGCGCTTCATTGATCGTGTACTCTTGAGTGTAGATCGGGCTGAGAATGACGCAGCCATGGGAAAGTTGACAGTTAAGCCTATCTAGTGACAGCCCATCATAGGCTAGCTGGGTGATCTTGCAACTTGTACCATGTCGGAGTTTGATTTTCCCCATAAGGTTTCATTGATCGTGTACTCTTGAGTGTAGCTCGGGCTGAGAAGGTCGCAGCCATGGGAAAGTTGACAGTTAAGCCTATCTAGTGACAACCCATCATAGGCTAGCTGGGTGATCTTGCAACTTGTATCATGCCGGAGTTTGATTTTCACCATAGGGTTTCATTGATCGCTTCCTCGGCGACTTGTATCAAGCAGGATTTCTACTTTCCCCTTAGCGCTTCATTGATCGTGTACTCTTGAGTGTAGATCGGGCTGAGAATGACGCAGCCATGGGAAAGTTGACAGTTAAGCCTATCTGGTGACAGCCCATCAAAGGCTAGCTGGGTGATCTTGCAACTTGTACCATGTCGGAGTTTGATTTTCCCCATAGGGTTTCATTGATCGTGTACTCTTGAGTGTAGCTCGGGCTGAGAAGGTCGCAGCCATGGGAAAGTTGACAGTTAAGCCTATCTAGTGACAACCCATCATAGGCTAGCTGGGTGATCTTGCAACTTGTATCATGCCGGAGTTTGATTTTCACCATAGGGTTTCATTGATCGCTTACTCGGCAACTTGTATGAAGCAGGATTTCTACTTTCCCCTTAGCGCTTCATTGATCGTGTACTCTTGAGTGTAGCTCGGGCTGAGAATGACGCAGCCATGGGAAAGTTGACAGTTAAGCCTATTTAGTGACAGCCCATCATAGGCTATCTGGGTGAGCTTGCAACTTGTACCATGTCGGAGTTTGATTTTCCCCATAGGGTTTCATTGATCGTGTACTCTTGAGTGTAGCTCGGGCTGAGAAGGTCGCAGCCATGGGAAAGTTGACAGTTAAGCCTATCTAGTGACAACCCATCATAGGCTAGCTGGGTGATCTTGCAACTTGTATCATGCCGGAGTTTGATTTTCACCATAGGGTTTCATTGATCGCTTACTCGGCAACTTGTATGAAGCAGGATTTCTACTTTCCCCTTAGCGATTCATTGATCGTGTACTCTTGAGTGTAGCTCGGGCTGAGAATGACGCAGCCATGGGAAAGTTGACAGTTAAGCCTATCTAGTGACAGCCCATCATAGGCTAGCTGGGTGATCTTGCAACTTGTACCATGTCGGAGTTTGATTTTCCCCATAGGGTTTCATTGATAGTGTACTCTTGAGTGTAGCTCGGGCTGAGAAGGTCGCAGCCATGGGAAAGTTGACAGTTAAGCCTATCTAGTGACAACCCATCACAGGCTAGCTGGGTGATCTTGCAACTTGTATCATGCCGGAGTTTGATTTTCACCATAGGGTTTCATTGATCGCTTACTCGGCAACTTGTATGAAGCAGGATTTCTACTTTCCCCTTAGCGCTTCATTGATTGTGTACTCTTGAGTGTAGCTCGGGATGAGAATGACGCAGCCATGGGAAAGTTGACAGTTAAGCCTATCTAGTGACAGCCTATCATAGGCTAGCTGGGTGAGCTTGCAACTTGTACCATGTCGGAGTTTGATTTTCCCCATAGGGTTTCATTGATCGTGAACTCTTGAGTGTAGCTCGGGCTGAGAAGGTCGCAGCCATGGGAAAGTTGACAGTTAAGCCTATCTAGTGACAGCCCATCATAGGCTAGCTGGGTGATCTTGCAACTTGTATCATGCCGGAGTTTGATTTTCACCATAGGGTTTCATTGATCGCTTACTCGGCAACTTGTATGAAGCAGGATTTCTACTTTCCCCTTAGCGCTTCATTGATCGTGTACTCTTGAGTGTAGCTCGGGCTGAGAATGACGAAGCCATGGGAAAGTTGACAGTTAAGCCTATCTAGTGACAGCCCATCATAGGCTAGCTGGGTGAGCTTGCAACTTGTACCATGTCGGAGTTTGATTTTCCCCATAGGGTTTCATTGATCGTGTACTCTTGAGTGTAGCTCGGGCTGAGAAGGTCGCAGCCATGGGAAAGTTGACAGTTAAGCCTATCTAGTGACAACCCATCATAGGCTAGCTGGGTGATCTTGCAACTTGTATCATGCCGGAGTTTGATTTACATCATAGGGTTTCATTGATCGCTTACTCGGCAACTTGTATCAAGCAGGATTTCTTCTTTCCCCTTAGCGCTTCATTGATCGTGTACTCTTGAGTGTAGATCGGGCTGAGAATGACGCAGCCATGGGAAAGTTGACAGTTAAGCCTATCTAGTGACAGCCCATCATAGGCTAGCTGGGTGATCTTGCAACTTGTATCATGTCGGAGTTTGATTTTCCCCATAAGGTTTCATTGATCGTGTACTCTTGAGTGTAGCTCGGGCTGAGAAGGTCGCAGCCATGGGAAAGTTGACAGTTAAGCCTATCTAGTGACAACCCATCATAGGCTAGCTGGGTGATCTTGCAACTTGTATCATGCCGGAGTTTGATTTTCACCATAGGGTTTCATTGATCGCTTACTCGGCAACTTGTATCAAGCAGGATTTCTACTTTCCCCTTAGCGCTTCATTGATCGTGTACTCTTGAGTGTAGCTCGGGCTGAGAATGACGAAGCCATGGGAAAGTTGACAGTTAAGCCTATCTAGTGACAGCCCATCATAGGCTAGCTGGGTGAGCTTGCAACTTGTACCATGTCGGAGTTTGATTTTCCCCATAGGGTTTCATTGATCGTGTACTCTTGAGTGTAGCTCGGGCTGAGAAGGTCGCAGCCATGGGAAAGTTGACAGTTAAGCCTATCTAGTGACAACCCATCATAGGCTAGCTGGGTGATCTTGCAACTTGTATCATGCCGGAGTTTGATTTACATCATAGGGTTTCATTGATCGCATACTCGGCAACTTGTATCAAGCAGGATTTCTACTTTCCCCTTAGCGCTTCATTGATCGTGTACTCTTGAGTGTAGATCGGGCTGAGAATGACGCAGCCATGGGAAAGTTGACAGTTAAGCCTATCTAGTGACAGCCCATCATAGGCTAGCTGGGTGATCTTGCAACTTCTATCATGTCGGAGTTTGATTTTCCCCATAAGGTTTCATTGATCGTGTACTCTTGAGTGTAGCTCGGGCTGAGAAGGTCGCAGCCATGGGAAAGTTGACAGTTAAGCCTATCTAGTGACAACCCATCATAGGCTAGCTGGGTGATCTTGCAACTTGTATCATGCCGGAGTTTGATTTTCACCATAGGGTTTCATTGATCGCTTCCTCGGCGACTTGTATCAAGCAGGATTTCTACTTTCCCCTTAGCGCTTCATTGATCGTGTACTCTTGAGTGTAGATCGGGCTGAGAATGACGCAGCCATGGGAAAGTTGACAGTTAAGCCTATCTGGTGACAGCCCATCAAAGGCTAGCTGGGTGATCTTGCAACTTGTACCATGTCGGAGTTTGATTTTCCCCATTGGGTTTCATTGATCGTGTACTCTTGAGTGTAGCTCGGGCTGAGAAGGTCGCAGCCATGGGAAAGTTGACAGTTAAGCCTATCTAGTGACAACCCATCATAGGCTAGCTGGGTGATCTTGCAACTTGTATCATGCCGGAGTTTGATTTTCACCATAGGGTTTCATTGATCGCTTACTCGGCAACTTGTATGAAGCAGGATTTCTACTTTCCCCTTAGCGCTTCATTGATCGTGTACTCTTGAGTGTAGCTCGGGCTGAGAATGACGCAGCCATGGGAAAGTTGACAGTTAAGCCTATTTAGTGACAGCCCATCATAGGCTATCTGGGTGAGCTTGCAACTTGTACCATGTCGGAGTTTGATTTTCCCCATAGGGTTTCATTGATCGTGTACTCTTGAGTGTAGCTCGGGCTGAGAAGGTCGCAGCCATGGGAAAGTTGACAGTTAAGCCTATCTAGTGACAACCCATCATAGGCTAGCTGGGTGATCTTGCAACTTGTACCATGTCGGAGTTTGATTTTCCCCATAGGGTTTCATTGATAGTGTACTCTTGAGTGTAGCTCGGGTTGAGAAGGTCGCAGCCATGGGAAAGTTGACAGTTAAGCCTATCTAGTGACAACCCATCACAGGCTAGCTGGGTGATCTTGCAACTTGTATCATGCCGGAGTTTGATTTTCACCATAGGGTTTCATTGATCGGTTACTCGGCAACTTGTATGAAGCAGGATTTCTACTTTCCCCTTAGCGCTTCATTGATCGTGTACTCTTGAGTGTAGCTCGGGCTGAGAATGACGCAGCCATGGGAAAGTTGACAGTTAAGCCTATCTAGTGACAGCCCATCACAGGCTAGCTGGGTGAGCTTGCAACTTGTACCATGTCGGAGTTTGATTTTCCCCATAGGGTTTCATTGATCGTGTACTCTTGAATGTAGCTCGGGCTGAGAAGGTCGCAGCCATAGGAAAGTTGACAGTTAAGCCTATCTAGTGACAACCCATCATAGGCTAGCTGGGTGATCTTGCAACTTCTATCATGCCGGAGTTTGATTTTCACCATAGGGTTTCATTGATCGCTTACTCGGCAACTTGTATGAAGCAGGATTTCTACTTTCCCCTTAGCGCTTCATTGATCGTGTACTCTTGAGTGTAGCTCGGGCTGAGAATGACGCAGCCATGGGAAAGTTGACAATTAAGCCTATCTAGTGAGAGCCCATCATAGGCTAACTGGGTGATCTTGCAACTTGTACCATGTCGGAGTTTGATTTTCCCCATAGGGTTTCATTGATCGTGTACTCTTGAGTGTATCTCGGGCTGAGAAGGTCGCAGCCATGGGAAAGTTGACAGTTAAGCCTATCTAGTGACAACCCATCATAGGCTAGCTGGGTGATCTTGCAACTTGTATCATGCCGGAGTTTGATTTTCACCATAGGGTTTCATTGATAGCTTACTCGGCAACTTGTATGAAGCAGGATTTCTACTTTCCCCTTAGCGCTTCATTGATCGTGTACTCTTGAGTGTAGCTCGGGCTGAGAATGACGCAGCCATGGGAAAGTTGACAGTTAAGCCTATCTAGTGACAACCCATCATAGGCTAGCTGGGTGAGCTTGCAACTTGTACCATGTCGGAGTTTGATTTTCCCCATAGGGTTTCATTGATCGTGTACTCTTGAGTGTAGCTCGGGCTGAGAAGGTCGCAGCCATGGGAAAGTTGACAGTTAAGCCTATCTAGTGACAACCCATCATAGGCTAGCTGGGTGATCTTGCAACTTGTATCATGCAGGAGTTTGATTTTCACCATAGGGTTTCATTGATCGCTTACTCGGCAACTTGTATGAAGCAGGATTTCTACTTTCCCCTTAGCGCTTCATTGATCGTGTACTCTTGAGTGTAGCTCGGGCTGAGAATGACGCAGCCATGGGAAAGTTGACAGTTAAGCCTATCTAGTGACAGCCCATCATAGGCTAGCTGGGTGATCTTGCAACTTGTACCATGTCGGAGTTTGATTTTCCCCATAGGGTTTCATTGATCGTGTACTCTTGAGTGTAGCTCGGGCTGAGAAGGTCGCAGCCATGGGAAAGTTGACAGTTAAGCCTATCTAGTGACAACCCATCATAGGCTAGCTGGGTGATCTTGCAACTTGTATCATGCCGGAGTTTGATTTTCACCATAGGGTTTCATTGATCGCTTACTCGGCAACTTGTATGAAGCAGGATTTCTACTTTCCCCTTAGCGCTTCATTGATCGTGTACTCTTGAGTGTAGCTCGGGCTGTGAATGACGCAGCCATGGGAAAGTTGACAGTTAAGCCTATCTAGTGACAGCCCATCATAGGCTAGCTGGGTGAGCTTGCAACTTTTACCATGTCGGAGTTTGATTTTCCCCATAGGGTTTCATTGATCGTGTACTCTTGAGTGTAGCTCGGGCTGAGAAGGTCGCAGCCATGGGAAAGTTGACAGTTAAGCCTATCTAGTGACAACCCATCATAGGCTAGCTGGGTGATCTTGCAACTTGTATCATGCCGGAGTTTGATTTACACCATAGGGTTTCATTGATCGCTTACTCGGCAACTTGTATCAAGCAGGATTTCTACTTTCCCCTTAGCGCTTCATTGATCGTGTACTCTTGAGTGTAGATCGGGCTGAGAATGACGCAGCCATGGGAAAGTTGACAGTTAAGCCTATCTAGTGACAGCCCATCATAGGCTAGCTGGGTGATCTTGCAACTTGTACCATGTCGGAGTTTGATTTTCCCCATAAGGTTTCATTGATCGTGTACTCTTGAGTGTAGCTCGGGCTGAGAAGGTCGCAGCCATGGGAAAGTTGACAGTTAAGCCTATCTAGTGACAACCCATCATAGGCTAGCTGGGTGATCTTGCAACTTGTATCATGCCGGAGTTTGATTTTCACCATAGGGTTTCATTGATCGCTTCCTCGGCGACTTGTATCAAGCAGGATTTCTACTTTCCCCTTAGCGCTTCATTGATCGTGTACTCTTGAGTGTAGATCGGGCTGAGAATGACGCAGCCATGGGAAAGTTGACAGTTAAGCCTATCTGGTGACAGCCCATCAAAGGCTAGCTGGGTGATCTTGCAACTTGTACCATGTCGGAGTTTGATTTTCCCCATAGGGTTTCATTGATCGTGTACTCTTGAGTGTAGCTCGGGCTGAGAAGGTCGCAGCCATGGGAAAGTTGACAGTTAAGCCTATCTAGTGACAACCCATCATAGGCTAGCTGGGTGATCTTGCAACTTGTATCATGCCGGAGTTTGATTTTCACCATAGGGTTTCATTGATCGCTTACTCGGCAACTTGTATGAAGCAGGATTTCTACTTTCCCCTTAGCGCTTCATTGATCGTGTACTCTTGAGTGTAGCTCGGGCTGAGAATGACGCAGCCATGGGAAAGTTGACAGTTAAGCCTATTTAGTGACAGCCCATCATAGGCTATCTGGGTGAGCTTGCAACTTGTACCATGTCGGAGTTTGATTTTCCCCATAGGGTTTCATTGATCGTGTACTCTTGAGTGTAGCTCGGGCTGAGAAGGTCGCAGCCATGGGAAAGTTGACAGTTAAGCCTATCTAGTGACAACCCATCATAGGCTAGCTGGGTGATCTTGCAACTTGTATCATGCCGGAGTTTGATTTTCACCATAGGGTTTCATTGATCGCTTACTCGGCAACTTGTATGAAGCAGGATTTCTACTTTCCCCTTAGCGATTCATTGATCGTGTACTCTTGAGTGTAGCTCGGGCTGAGAATGACGCAGCCATGGGAAAGTTGACAGTTAAGCCTATCTAGTGACAGCCCATCATAGGCTAGCTGGGTGATCTTGCAACTTGTACCATGTCGGAGTTTGATTTTCCCCATAGGGTTTCATTGATAGTGTACTCTTGAGTGTAGCTCGGGCTGAGAAGGTCGCAGCCATGGGAAAGTTGACAGTTAAGCCTATCTAGTGACAACCCATCACAGGCTAGCTGGGTGATCTTGCAACTTGTATCATGCCGGAGTTTGATTTTCACCATAGGGTTTCATTGATCGCTTACTCGGCAACTTGTATGAAGCAGGATTTCTACTTTCCCCTTAGCGCTTCATTGATTGTGTACTCTTGAGTGTAGCTCGGGATGAGAATGACGCAGCCATGGGAAAGTTGACAGTTAAGCCTATCTAGTGACAGCCTATCATAGGCTAGCTGGGTGAGCTTGCAACTTGTACCATGTCGGAGTTTGATTTTCCCCATAGGGTTTCATTGATCGTGAACTCTTGAGTGTAGCTCGGGCTGAGAAGGTCGCAGCCATGGGAAAGTTGACAGTTAAGCCTATCTAGTGACAGCCCATCATAGGCTAGCTGGGTGATCTTGCAACTTGTATCATGCCGGAGTTTGATTTTCACCATAGGGTTTCATTGATCGCTTACTCGGCAACTTGTATGAAGCAGGATTTCTACTTTCCCCTTAGCGCTTCATTGATCGTGTACTCTTGAGTGTAGCTCGGGCTGAGAATGACGAAGCCATGGGAAAGTTGACAGTTAAGCCTATCTAGTGACAGCCCATCATAGGCTAGCTGGGTGAGCTTGCAACTTGTACCATGTCGGAGTTTGATTTTCCCCATAGGGTTTCATTGATCGTGTACTCTTGAGTGTAGCTCGGGCTGAGAAGGTCGCAGCCATGGGAAAGTTGACAGTTAAGCCTATCTAGTGACAACCCATCATAGGCTAGCTGGGTGATCTTGCAACTTGTATCATGCCGGAGTTTGATTTACATCATAGGGTTTCATTGATCGCTTACTCGGCAACTTGTATCAAGCAGGATTTCTTCTTTCCCCTTAGCGCTTCATTGATCGTGTACTCTTGAGTGTAGATCGGGCTGAGAATGACGCAGCCATGGGAAAGTTGACAGTTAAGCCTATCTAGTGACAGCCCATCATAGGCTAGCTGGGTGATCTTGCAACTTGTATCATGTCGGAGTTTGATTTTCCCCATAAGGTTTCATTGATCGTGTACTCTTGAGTGTAGCTCGGGCTGAGAAGGTCGCAGCCATGGGAAAGTTGACAGTTAAGCCTATCTAGTGACAACCCATCATAGGCTAGCTGGGTGATCTTGCAACTTGTATCATGCCGGAGTTTGATTTTCACCATAGGGTTTCATTGATCGCTTCCTCGGCAACTTGTATCAAGCAGGATTTCTACTTTCCCCTTAGCGCTTCATTGATCGTGTACTCTTGAGTGTAGATCGGGCTGAGAATGAGGCAGCCATGGGAAAGTTGACAGTTAAGCCTATCTAGTGACAGCCCATCATAGGCTAGCTGGGTGATCTTGCAACTTGTACCATGTCGGAGTTTGATTTACACCATAGGGTTTCATTGATCGTGTACTCTTGAGTGTAGCTCGGGCTGAGAAGGTCGCAGCCATGGGAAAGTTGACAGTTAAGCCTATCTAGTGACAACCCATCATAGGCTAGCTGGGTGATCTTGCAACTTGTATCATGCCGGAGTTTGATTTACATCATAGGGTTTCATTGATCGCTTACTCGGCAACTTGTATGAAGCAGGATTTCTACTTTCCCCTTAGCGCTTCATTGATTGTGTACTCTTGAGTGTAGCTCGGGCTGAGAATGACGCAGCCATGGGAAAGTTGACAGTTAAGCCTATCTAGTGACAGCCTATCATAGGCTAGCTGGGTGAGCTTGCAACTTCTACCATGTCGGAGTTTGATTTTCCCCATAGGGTTTCATTGATCGTGAACTCTTGAGTGTAGCTCGGGCTGAGAAGGTCGCAGCCATGGGAAAGTTGACAGTTAAGCCTATCTAGTGACGGCCCATCAAAGGCTAGCTGGGTGATCTTGCAACTTGTATCATGCCGGAGTTTGATTTTCACCATAGGGTTTCATTGATCGCTTACTCGGCAACTTGTATGAAGCAGGATTTCTACTTTCCCCTTAGCGCTTCATTGATCGTGTACTCTTGAGTGTAGCTCGGGCTGAGAATGACGAAGCCATGGGAAAGTTGACAGTTAAGCCTATCTAGTGACAGCCCATCATAGGCTAGCTGGGTGAGCTTGCAACTTGTACCATGTCGGAGTTTGATTTTCCCCATAGGGTTTCATTGATCGTGTACTCTTGAGTGTAGCTCGGGCTGAGAAGGTCGCAGCCATGGGAAAGTTGACAGTTAAGCCTATCTAGTGACAACCCATCATAGGCTAGCTGGGTGATCTTGCAACTTGTATCATGCCGGAGTTTGATTTACATCATAGGGTTTCATTGATCGCATACTCGGCAACTTGTATCAAGCAGGATTTCTACTTTCCCCTTAGCGCTTCATTGATCGTGTACTCTTGAGTGTAGATCGGGCTGAGAATGACGCAGCCATGGGAAAGTTGACAGTTAAGCCTATCTAGTGACAGCCCATCATAGGCTAGCTGGGTGATCTTGCAACTTCTATCATGTCGGAGTTTGATTTTCCCCATAAGGTTTCATTGATCGTGTACTCTTGAGTGTAGCTCGGGCTGAGAAGGTCGCAGCCATGGGAAAGTTGACAGTTAAGCCTATCTAGTGACAACCCATCATAGGCTAGCTGGGTGATCTTGCAACTTGTATCATGCCGGAGTTTGATTTTCACCATAGGGTTTCATTGATCGCTTCCTCGGCGACTTGTATCAAGCAGGATTTCTACTTTCCCCTTAGCGCTTCATTGATCTTGTACTCTTGAGTGTAGATCGGGCTGAGAATGACGCAGCCATGGGAAAGTTGACAGTTAAGCCTATCTGGTGACAGCCCATCAAAGGCTAGCTGGGTGATCTTGCAACTTGTACCATGTCGGAGTTTGATTTTCCCCATAGGGTTTCATTGATCGTGTACTCTTGAGTGTAGCTCGGGCTGAGAAGGTCGCAGCCATGGGAAAGTTGACAGTTAAGCCTATCTAGTGACAACCCATCATAGGCTAGCTGGGTGATCTTGCAACTTGTATCATGCCGGAGTTTGATTTTCACCATAGGGTTTCATTGATCGCTTACTCGGCAACTTGTATGAAGCAGGATTTCTACTTTCCCCTTAGCGCTTCATTGATCGTGTACTCTTGAGTGTAGCTCGGGCTGAGAATGACGCAGCCATGGGAAAGTTGACAGTTAAGCCTATTTAGTGACAGCCCATCATAGGCTATCTGGGTGAGCTTGCAACTTGTACCATGTCGGAGTTTGATTTTCCCCATAGGGTTTCATTGATCGTGTACTCTTGAGTGTAGCTCGGGCTGAGAAGGTCGCAGCCATGGGGAAGTTGACAGTTAAGCCTATCTAGTGACAACCCATCATAGGCTAGCTGGGTGATCTTGCAACTTGTACCATGTCGGAGTTTGATTTTCCCCATAGGGTTTCATTGATAGTGTACTCTTGAGTGTAGCTCGGGCTGAGAAGGTCGCAGCCATGGGAAAGTTGACAGTTAAGCCTATCTAGTGACAACCCATCACAGGCTAGCTGGGTGATCTTGCAACTTGTATCATGCCGGAGTTTGATTTTCACCATAGGGTTTCATTGATCGGTTACTCGGCAACTTGTATGAAGCAGGATTTCTACTTTCCCCTTAGCGCTTCATTGATCGTGTACTCTTGAGTGTAGCTCGGGCTGAGAATGACGCAGCCATGGGAAAGTTGACAGTTAAGCCTATCTAGTGACAGCCCATCACAGGCTAGCTGGGTGAGCTTGCAACTTGTACCATGTCGGAGTTTGATTTTCCCCATAGGGTTTCATTGATCGTGTACTCTTGAATGTAGCTCGGGCTGAGAAGGTCGCAGCCATAGGAAAGTTGACAGTTAAGCCTATCTAGTGACAACCCATCATAGGCTAGCTGGGTGATCTTGCAACTTCTATCATGCCGGAGTTTGATTTTCACCATAGGGTTTCATTGATCGCTTACTCGGCAACTTGTATGAAGCAGGATTTCTACTTTCCCCTTAGCGCTTCATTGATCGTGTACTCTTGAGTGTAGCTCGGGCTGAGAATGACGCAGCCATGGGAAAGTTGACAATTAAGCCTATCTAGTGAGAGCCCATCATAGGCTAACTGGGTGATCTTGCAACTTGTACCATGTCGGAGTTTGATTTTCCCCATAGGGTTTCATTGATCGTGTACTCTTGAGTGTATCTCGGGCTGAGAAGGTCGCAGCCATGGGAAAGTTGACAGTTAAGCCTATCTAGTGACAACCCATCATAGGCTAGCTGGGTGATCTTGCAACTTGTATCATGCCGGAGTTTGATTTTCACCATAGGGTTTCATTGATAGCTTACTCGGCAACTTGTATGAAGCAGGATTTCTACTTTCCCCTTAGCGCTTCATTGATCGTGTACTCTTGAGTGTAGCTCGGGCTGAGAATGACGCAGCCATGGGAAAGTTGACAGTTAAGCCTATCTAGTGACAGCCCATCATAGGCTAGCTGGGTGATCTTGCAACTTGTACCATGTCGGAGTTTGATTTTCCCCATAGGGTTTCATTGATCGTGTACTCTTGAGTGTAGCTCGGGCTGAGAAGGTCGCAGCCATGGGAAAGTTGACAGTTAAGCCTATCTAGTGACAACCCATCATAGGCTAGCTGGGTGATCTTGCAACTTGTATCATGCCGGAGTTTGATTTACACCATAGGGTTTCATTGATCGCTTACTCGGCAACTTGTATGAAGCAGGGTTTCTACTTTCCCCTTAGCGCTTCATTGATCGTGTACTCTTGAGTGTAGCTCGGGCTGATAAGGTCGCAGCCATGGGAAAGTTGACAGTTAAGCCTATCTAGTGACAACCCATCATAGGCTAGCTGGGTGATCTTGCAACTTTTACCATGTCGGAGTTTGATTTTCACCATAGGGTTTCAATGATCGCTTACTCGTGAGTGTAGCTCGGGCTGAGAAGGTCGCAGCCATGGGAAAGTTGACAGTTAAGCCTATCTAGTGACAACCCATCATAGGCTAGCTGGGTGATCTTGCAACTTGTATCATGCCGGAGTTTGATTTTCACCATAGGGTTTCATTGATCGCTTACTCGGCAACTTGTATGAAGCAGGATTTTTACTTTCCCCTTAGCGCTTCATTGATCGTGTACTCTTGAGTGTAGCTCGGGCTGAGAATGACGCAGCCATGGGAAAGTTGACAGTTAAGCCTATCTAGTGACAGCCCATCATAGGCTAGCTGGGTGATCTTGCAACTTGTACCATATCGGAGTTTGATTTTCCCCATAGGGTTTCATTGATCGTGTACTCTTGAGTGTAGCTCGGGCTGAGAAGGTCGCAGCCATGGGAAAGTTGACAGTTAAGCCTATCTAGTGACAACCCATCATAGGCTAGCTGGGTGATCTTGCAACTTGTATCATGCCGGAGTTTGATTTTCACCATAGGGTTTCATTGATCGCTTACTCGGCAACTTGTATGAAGCAGGATTTCTACTTTCCCCTTAGCGCTTCATTGATCGTGTACTCTTGAGTGTAGCTCGGGCTGAGAATGACGCAGCCATGGGAAAGTTGACAGTTAAGCCTATCTAGTGACAGCCCATCATAGGCTAGCTGGGTGAGCTTGCAACTTGTACCATGTCGGAGTTTGATTTTCCCCATAGGGTTTCATTGATCGCTTACTCGGCAACTTGTATGAAGCAGGATTTCTACTTTCCCCTTAGCGCTTCATTGATCGTGTACTCTTGAGTGTAGCTCGGGCTGAGAATGACGCAGCCATGGGAAAGTTGACAGTTAAGCCTATCTAGTGACAACCCATCATAGGCTAGCTGGGTGATCTTGCAACTTGTATCATGCCGGAGTTTGATTTTCACCATAGGGTTTCATTGATCGCTTACTCGGCAACTTGTATGAAGCAGGATTTCTACTTTCCCCTTAGCGCTTCATTGATCGTGTACCCTTGAGTGTAGCTCGGGCTGAGAATGACGCAGCCATGGGAAAGTTGACAGTTAAGCCTATCTAGTGACAACCCATCATAGGCTAGCTGGGTGAGCTTGCAACTTGTACCATGTCGGAGTTTGATTTTCCCCATAGGGTTTCATTGATCGTGTACTCTTGAGTGTAGCTCGGGCTGAGAAGGTCGCAGCCATGGGAAAGTTGACAGTTAAGCCTATCTAGTGACAACCCATCATAGGCTAGCTGGGTGATCTTGCAACTTGTATCATGCAGGAGTTTGATTTTCACCATAGGGTTTCATTGATCGCTTACTCGGCAACTTGTATGAAGCAGGATTTCTACTTTCCCCTTAGCGCTTCATTGATCGTGTACTCTTGAGTGTAGCTCGGGCTGAGAATGACGCAGCCATGGGAAAGTTGACAGTTAAGCCTATCTAGTGACAGCCCATCATAGGCTAGCTGGGTGATCTTGCAACTTGTACCATGTCGGAGTTTGATTTTCCCCATAGGGTTTCATTGATCGTGTACTCTTGAGTGTAGCTCGGGCTGAGAAGGTCGCAGCCATGGGAAAGTTGACAGTTAAGCCTATCTAGTGACAACCCATCATAGGCTAGCTGGGTGATCTTGCAACTTGTATCATGCCGGAGTTTGATTTTCACCATAGGGTTTCATTGATCGCTTACTCGGCAACTTGTATGAAGCAGGATTTCTACTTTCCCCTTAGCGCTTCATTGATCGTGTACTCTTGAGTGTAGCTCGGGCTGTGAATGACGCAGCCATGGGAAAGTTGACAGTTAAGCCTATCTAGTGACAGCCCATCATAGGCTAGCTGGGTGAGCTTGCAACTTTTACCATGTCGGAGTTTGATTTTCCCCATAGGGTTTCATTGATCGTGTACTCTTGAGTGTAGCTCGGGCTGAGAAGGTCGCAGCCATGGGAAAGTTGACAGTTAAGCCTATCTAGTGACAACCCATCATAGGCTAGCTGGGTGATCTTGCAACTTGTATCATGCCGGAGTTTGATTTACATCATAGGGTTTCATTGATCGCATACTCGGCAACTTGTATCAAGCAGGATTTCTACTTTCCCCTTAGCGCTTCATTGATCGTGTACTCTTGAGTGTAGATCGGGCTGAGAATGACGCAGCCATGGGAAAATTGACAGTTAAGCCTATCTAGTGACAGCCCATCATAGGCTAGCTGGGTGATCTTGCAACTTCTATCATGTCGGAGTTTGATTTTCCCCATAAGGTTTCATTGATCGTGTACTCTTGAGTGTAGCTCGGGCTGAGAAGGTCGCAGCCATGGGAAAGTTGACAGTTAAGCCTATCTAGTGACAACCCATCATAGGCTAGCTGGGTGATCTTGCAACTTGTATCATGCCGGAGTTTGATTTTCACCATAGGGTTTCATTGATCGCTTCCTCGGCGACTTGTATCAAGCAGGATTTCTACTTTCCCCTTAGCGCTTCATTGATCGTGTACTCTTGAGTGTAGATCGGGCTGAGAATGACGCAGCCATGGGAAAGTTGACAGTTAAGCCTATCTGGTGACAGCCCATCAAAGGCTAGCTGGGTGATCTTGCAACTTGTACCATGTCGGAGTTTGATTTTCCCCATAGGGTTTCATTGATCGTGTACTCTTGAGTGTAGCTCGGGCTGAGAAGGTCGCAGCCATGGGAAAGTTGACAGTTAAGCCTATCTAGTGACAGCCCATCATAGGCTAGCTGGGTGATCTTGCAACTTGTATCATGCCGGAGTTTGATTTTCACCATAGGGTTTTATTGATCGCTTACTCGGCAACTTGTATGAAGCAGGATTTCTACTTTCCCCTTAGCGCTTCATTGATCGTGTACTCTTGAGTGTAGCTCGGGCTGAGAATGACGAAGCCATGGGAAAGTTGACAGTTAAGCCTATCTAGTGACAGCCCATCATAGGCTAGCTGGGTGAGCTTGCAACTTGTACCATGTCGGAGTTTGATTTTCCCCATAGGGTTTCATTGATCGTGTACTCTTGAGTGTAGCTCGGGCTGAGAAGGTCGCAGCCATGGGAAAGTTGACAGTTAAGCCTATCTAGTGACAACCCATCATAGGCTAGCTGGGTGATCTTGCAACTTGTATCATGCCGGAGTTTGATTTACATCATAGGGTTTCATTGATCGCTTACTCGGCAACTTGTATCAAGCAGGATTTCTTCTTTCCCCTTAGCGCTTCATTGATCGTGTACTCTTGAGTGTAGATCAGGCTGAGAATGACGCAGCCATGGGAAAGTTGACAGTTAAGCCTATCTAGTGACAGCCCATCATAGGCTAGCTGGGTGATCTTGCAACTTGTATCATGTCGGAGTTTGATTTTCCCCATAAGGTTTCATTGATCGTGTACTCTTGAGTGTAGCTCGGGCTGAGAAGGTCGCAGCCATGGGAAAGTTGACAGTTAAGCCTATCTAGTGACAACCCATCATAGGCTAGCTGGGTGATCTTGCAACTTGTATCATGCCGGAGTTTGATTTTCACCATAGGGTTTCATTGATCGCTTCCTCGGCAACTTGTATCAAGCAGGATTTCTACTTTCCCCTTAGCGCTTCATTGATCGTGTACTCTTGAGTGTAGATCGGGCTGAGAATGAGGCAGCCATGGGAAAGTTGACAGTTAAGCCTATCTAGTGACAGCCCATCATAGGCTAGCTGGGTGATCTTGCAACTTGTACCATGTCGGAGTTTGATTTACACCATAGGGTTTCATTGATCGTGTACTCTTGAGTGTAGCTCGGGCTGAGAAGGTCGCAGCCATGGGAAAGTTGACAGTTAAGCCTATCTAGTGACAACCCATCATAGGCTAGCTGGGTGATCTTGCAACTTGTATCATGCCGGAGTTTGATTTACATCATAGGGTTTCATTGATCGCTTACTCGGCAACTTGTATGAAGCAGGATTTCTACTTTCCCCTTAGCGCTTCATTGATTGTGTACTCTTGAGTGTAGCTCGGGCTGAGAATGACGCAGCCATGGGAAAGTTGACAGTTAAGCCTATCTAGTGACAGCCTATCATAGGCTAGCTGGGTGAGCTTGCAACTTCTACCATGTCGGAGTTTGATTTTCCCCATAGGGTTTCATTGATCGTGAACTCTTGAGTGTAGCTCGGGCTGAGAAGGTCGCAGCCATGGGAAAGTTGACAGTTAAGCCTATCTAGTGACGGCCCATCAAAGGCTAGCTGGGTGATCTTGCAACTTGTATCATGCCGGAGTTTGATTTTCACCATAGGGTTTCATTGATCGCTTACTCGGCAACTTGTATGAAGCAGGATTTCTACTTTCCCCTTAGCGCTTCATTGATCGTGTACTCTTGAGTGTAGCTCGGGCTGAGAATGACGAAGCCATGGGAAAGTTGACAGTTAAGCCTATCTAGTGACAGCCCATCATAGGCTAGCTGGGTGAGCTTGCAACTTGTACCATGTCGGAGTTTGATTTTCCCCATAGGGTTTCATTGATCGTGTACTCTTGAGTGTAGCTCGGGCTGAGAAGGTCGCAGCCATGGGAAAGTTGACAGTTAAGCCTATCTAGTGACAACCCATCATAGGCTAGCTGGGTGATCTTGCAACTTGTATCATGCCGGAGTTTGATTTACATCATAGGGTTTCATTGATCGCATACTCGGCAACTTGTATCAAGCAGGATTTCTACTTTCCCCTTAGCGCTTCATTGATCGTGTACTCTTGAGTGTAGATCGGGCTGAGAATGACGCAGCCATGGGAAAGTTGACAGTTAAGCCTATCTAGTGACAGCCCATCATAGGCTAGCTGGGTGATCTTGCAACTTCTATCATGTCGGAGTTTGATTTTCCCCATAAGGTTTCATTGATCGTGTACTCTTGAGTGTAGCTCGGGCTGAGAAGGTCGCAGCCATGGGAAAGTTGACAGTTAAGCCTATCTAGTGACAACCCATCATAGGCTAGCTGGGTGATCTTGCAACTTGTATCATGCCGGAGTTTGATTTTCACCATAGGGTTTCATTGATCGCTTCCTCGGCGACTTGTATCAAGCAGGATTTCTACTTTCCCCTTAGCGCTTCATTGATCTTGTACTCTTGAGTGTAGATCGGGCTGAGAATGACGCAGCCATGGGAAAGTTGACAGTTAAGCCTATCTGGTGACAGCCCATCAAAGGCTAGCTGGGTGATCTTGCAACTTGTACCATGTCGGAGTTTGATTTTCCCCATAGGGTTTCATTGATCGTGTACTCTTGAGTGTAGCTCGGGCTGAGAAGGTCGCAGCCATGGGAAAGTTGACAGTTAAGCCTATCTAGTGACAACCCATCATAGGCTAGCTGGGTGATCTTGCAACTTGTATCATGCCGGAGTTTGATTTTCACCATAGGGTTTCATTGATCGCTTACTCGGCAACTTGTATGAAGCAGGATTTCTACTTTCCCCTTAGCGCTTCATTGATCGTGTACTCTTGAGTGTAGCTCGGGCTGAGAATGACGCAGCCATGGGAAAGTTGACAGTTAAGCCTATTTAGTGACAGCCCATCATAGGCTATCTGGGTGAGCTTGCAACTTGTACCATGTCGGAGTTTGATTTTCCCCATAGGGTTTCATTGATCGTGTACTCTTGAGTGTAGCTCGGGCTGAGAAGGTCGCAGCCATGGGGAAGTTGACAGTTAAGCCTATCTAGTGACAACCCATCATAGGCTAGCTGGGTGATCTTGCAACTTGTACCATGTCGGAGTTTGATTTTCCCCATAGGGTTTCATTGATAGTGTACTCTTGAGTGTAGCTCGGGCTGAGAAGGTCGCAGCCATGGGAAAGTTGACAGTTAAGCCTATCTAGTGACAACCCATCACAGGCTAGCTGGGTGATCTTGCAACTTGTATCATGCCGGAGTTTGATTTTCACCATAGGGTTTCATTGATCGGTTACTCGGCAACTTGTATGAAGCAGGATTTCTACTTTCCCCTTAGCGCTTCATTGATCGTGTACTCTTGAGTGTAGCTCGGGCTGAGAATGACGCAGCCATGGGAAAGTTGACAGTTAAGCCTATCTAGTGACAGCCCATCACAGGCTAGCTGGGTGAGCTTGCAACTTGTACCATGTCGGAGTTTGATTTTCCCCATAGGGTTTCATTGATCGTGTACTCTTGAATGTAGCTCGGGCTGAGAAGGTCGCAGCCATAGGAAAGTTGACAGTTAAGCCTATCTAGTGACAACCCATCATAGGCTAGCTGGGTGATCTTGCAACTTCTATCATGCCGGAGTTTGATTTTCACCATAGGGTTTCATTGATCGCTTACTCGGCAACTTGTATGAAGCAGGATTTCTACTTTCCCCTTAGCGCTTCATTGATCGTGTACTCTTGAGTGTAGCTCGGGCTGAGAATGACGCAGCCATGGGAAAGTTGACAATTAAGCCTATCTAGTGAGAGCCCATCATAGGCTAACTGGGTGATCTTGCAACTTGTACCATGTCGGAGTTTGATTTTCCCCATAGGGTTTCATTGATCGTGTACTCTTGAGTGTATCTCGGGCTGAGAAGGTCGCAGCCATGGGAAAGTTGACAGTTAAGCCTATCTAGTGACAACCCATCATAGGCTAGCTGGGTGATCTTGCAACTTGTATCATGCCGGAGTTTGATTTTCACCATAGGGTTTCATTGATAGCTTACTCGGCAACTTGTATGAAGCAGGATTTCTACTTTCCCCTTAGCGCTTCATTGATCGTGTACTCTTGAGTGTAGCTCGGGCTGAGAATGACGCAGCCATGGGAAAGTTGACAGTTAAGCCTATCTAGTGACAGCCCATCATAGGCTAGCTGGGTGATCTTGCAACTTGTACCATGTCGGAGTTTGATTTTCCCCATAGGGTTTCATTGATCGTGTACTCTTGAGTGTAGCTCGGGCTGAGAAGGTCGCAGCCATGGGAAAGTTGACAGTTAAGCCTATCTAGTGACAACCCATCATAGGCTAGCTGGGTGATCTTGCAACTTGTATCATGCCGGAGTTTGATTTACACCATAGGGTTTCATTGATCGCTTACTCGGCAACTTGTATGAAGCAGGGTTTCTACTTTCCCCTTAGCGCTTCATTGATCGTGTACTCTTGAGTGTAGCTCGGGCTGATAAGGTCGCAGCCATGGGAAAGTTGACAGTTAAGCCTATCTAGTGACAACCCATCATAGGCTAGCTGGGTGATCTTGCAACTTTTACCATGTCGGAGTTTGATTTTCACCATAGGGTTTCATTGATCGCTTACTCGTGAGTGTAGCTCGGGCTGAGAAGGTCGCAGCCATGGGAAAGTTGACAGTTAAGCCTATCTAGTGACAACCCATCATAGGCTAGCTGGGTGATCTTGCAACTTGTATCATGCCGGAGTTTGATTTTCACCATAGGGTTTCATTGATCGCTTACTCGGCAACTTGTATGAAGCAGGATTTTTACTTTCCCCTTAGCGCTTCATTGATCGTGTACTCTTGAGTGTAGCTCGGGCTGAGAATGACGCAGCCATGGGAAAGTTGACAGTTAAGCCTATCTAGTGACAGCCCATCATAGGCTAGCTGGGTGATCTTGCAACTTGTACCATGTCGGAGTTTGATTTTCCCCATAGGGTTTCATTGATCGTGTACTCTTGAGTGTAGCTCGGGCTGAGAAGGTCGCAGCCATGGGAAAGTTGACAGTTAAGCCTATCTAGTGACAACCCATCATAGGCTAGCTGGGTGATCTTGCAACTTGTATCATGCCGGAGTTTGATTTTCACCATAGGGTTTCATTGATCGCTTACTCGGCAACTTGTATGAAGCAGGATTTCTACTTTCCCCTTAGCGCTTCATTGATCGTGTACTCTTGAGTGTAGCTCGGGCTGAGAATGACGCAGCCATGGGAAAGTTGACAGTTAAGCCTATCTAGTGACAGCCCATCATAGGCTAGCTGGGTGAGCTTGCAACTTGTACCATGTCGGAGTTTGATTTTCCCCATAGGGTTTCATTGATCGCTTACTCGGCAACTTGTATGAAGCAGGATTTCTACTTTCCCCTTAGCGCTTCATTGATCGTGTACTCTTGAGTGTAGCTCGGGCTGAGAATGACGCAGCCATGGGAAAGTTGACAGTTAAGCCTATCTAGTGACAACCCATCATAGGCTAGCTGGGTGATCTTGCAACTTGTATCATGCCGGAGTTTGATTTTCACCATAGGGTTTCATTGATCGCTTACTCGGCAACTTGTATGAAGCAGGATTTCTACTTTCCCCTTAGCGCTTCATTGATCGTGTACCCTTGAGTGTAGCTCGGGCTGAGAATGACGCAGCCATGGGAAAGTTGACAGTTAAGCCTATCTAGTGACAACCCATCATAGGCTAGCTGGGTGAGCTTGCAACTTGTACCATGTCAGAGTTTGATTTTCCCCATAGGGTTTCATTGATCGTGTACTCTTGAGTGTAACTCGGGCTGAGAAGGTCGCAGCCATGGGAAAGTTGACAGTTAAGCCTATCTAGTGACAACCCATCATAGGCTAGCTGGGTGATCTTGCAACTTGTATCATGCAGGAGTTTGATTTTCACCATAGGGTTTCATTGATCGCTTACTCGGCAACTTGTATGAAGCAGGATTTCTACTTTCCCCTTAGCGCTTCATTGATCGTGTACTCTTGAGTGTAGCTCGGGCTGAGAATGACGCAGCCATGGGAAAGTTGACAGTTAAGCCTATCTAGTGACAGCCCATCATAGGCTAGCTGGGTGATCTTGCAACTTGTACCATGTCGGAGTTTGATTTTCCCCATAGGGTTTCATTGATCGTGTACTCTTGAGTGTAGCTCGGGCTGAGAAGGTCGCAGCCATGGGAAAGTTGACAGTTAAGCCTATCTAGTGACAACCCATCATAGGCTAGCTGGGTGATCTTGCAACTTGTATCATGCCGGAGTTTGATTTTCACCATAGGGTTTCATTGATCGCTTACTCGGCAACTTGTATGAAGCAGGATTTCTACTTTCCCCTTAGCGCTTCATTGATCGTGTACTCTTGAGTGTAGCTCGGGCTGTGAATGACGCAGCCATGGGAAAGTTGACAGTTAAGCCTATCTAGTGACAGCCCATCATAGGCTAGCTGGGTGAGCTTGCAACTTTTACCATGTCGGAGTTTGATTTTCCCCATAGGGTTTCATTGATCGTGTACTCTTGAGTGTAGCTCGGGCTGAGAAGGTCGCAGCCATGGGAAAGTTGACAGTTAAGCCTATCTAGTGACAACCCATCATAGGCTAGCTGGGTGATCTTGCAACTTGTATCATGCCGGAGTTTGATTTTCACCATAGGGTTTCATTGATCGCTTACTCGGCAACTTGTATGAAGCAGGATTTCTACTTTCCCCTTAGCGCTTCATTGATCGTGTACTCTTGAGTGTAGCTCGGGCTGAGAATGACGCAGCCATGGGAAAGTTGACAGTTAAGCCTATCTAGTGACAGCCCATCATAGGCTAGCTGGGTGATCTTGCAACTTGTACCATGTCGGAGTTTGATTTTCCCCATAGGGTTTCATTGATCGTGTACTCTTGAGTGTAGCTCGGGCTGAGAAGGTCGCAGCCATGGGAAAGTTGACATTTAAGCCTATCTAGTGACAACCCATCATAGGCTAGCTGGGTGATCTTGCAACTTGTATCATGCCGGAGATTGATTTTCACCATAGGGTTTCATTGATCGCTTACTCGGCAACTTGTATCAAGCAGGATTTCTACTTTCCCCTTAGCGCTTCATTGATCGTGTACTCTTGAGTGTAGCTCGGGCTGAGAATGACGCAGCCATGGGAAAGTTGACAGTTAAGCCTATCTAGTGACAGCCCATCATAGGCTAGCTGGGTGATCTTGCAACTTGTACCATGTCGGAGTTTGATTTTCCCCATAGGGTTTCATTGATCGTGTACTCTTGAGTGTAGCTCGGGCTGAGAAGGTCGCAGCCATGGGAAAGTTGACAGTTAAGCCTATCTAGTGACAACCCATCATAGGCTAGCTGGGTGATCTTGCAACTTGTATCATGCCGGAGTTTGATTTTCACCATAGGGTTTCATTGATCGCTTACTCGGCAACTTGTATGAAGCAGGATTTCTACTTTCCCCTTAGCGCTTCATTGATCGTGTACTCTTGAGTGTAGCTCGGGCTGTGAATGACGCAGCCATGGGAAAGTTGACAGTTAAGCCTATCTAGTGACAGCCCATCATAGGCTAGCTGGGTGAGCTTGCAACTTTTACCATGTCGGAGTTTGATTTTCCCCATAGGGTTTCATTGATCGTGTACTCTTGAGTGTAGCTCGGGCTGAGAAGGTCGCAGCCATGGGAAAGTTGACAGTTAAGCCTATCTAGTGACAACCCATCATAGGCTAGCTGGGTGATCTTGCAACTTGTATCATGCCGGAGTTTGATTTACATCATAGGGTTTCATTGATCGCATACTCGGCAACTTGTATCAAGCAGGATTTCTACTTTCCCCTTAGCGCTTCATTGATCGTGTACTCTTGAGTGTAGATCGGGCTGAGAATGACGCAGCCATGGGAAAATTGACAGTTAAGCCTATCTAGTGACAGCCCATCATAGGCTAGCTGGGTGATCTTGCAACTTCTATCATGTCGGAGTTTGATTTTCCCCATAAGGTTTCATTGATCGTGTACTCTTGAGTGTAGCTCGGGCTGAGAAGGTCGCAGCCATGGGAAAGTTGACAGTTAAGCCTATCTAGTGACAACCCATCATAGGCTAGCTGGGTGATCTTGCAACTTGTATCATGCCGGAGTTTGATTTTCACCATAGGGTTTCATTGATCGCTTCCTCGGCGACTTGTATCAAGCAGGATTTCTACTTTCCCCTTAGCGCTTCATTGATCGTGTACTCTTGAGTGTAGATCGGGCTGAGAATGACGCAGCCATGGGAAAGTTGACAGTTAAGCCTATCTGGTGACAGCCCATCAAAGGCTAGCTGGGTGATCTTGCAACTTGTACCATGTCGGAGTTTGATTTTCCCCATAGGGTTTCATTGATCGTGTACTCTTGAGTGTAGCTCGGGCTGAGAAGGTCGCAGCCATGGGAAAGTTGACAGTTAAGCCTATCTAGTGACAACCCATCATAGGCTAGCTGGGTGATCTTGCAACTTGTATCATGCCGGAGTTTGATTTTCACCATAGGGTTTCATTGATCGCTTACTCGGCAACTTGTATGAAGCAGGATTTCTACTTTCCCCTTAGCGCTTCATTGATCGTGTACTCTTGAGTGTAGCTCGGGCTGAGAATGACGCAGCCATGGGAAAGTTGACAGTTAAGCCTATTTAGTGACAGCCCATCATAGGCTATCTGGGTGAGCTTGCAACTTGTACCATGTCGGAGTTTGATTTTCCCCATAGGGTTTCATTGATCGTGTACTCTTGAGTGTAGCTCGGGCTGAGAAGGTCGCAGCCATGGGAAAGTTAACAGTTAAGCCTATCTAGTGACAACCCATCATAGGCTAGCTGGGTGATCTTGCAACTTGTACCATGTCGGAGTTTGATTTTCCCCATAGGGTTTCATTGATAGTGTACTCTTGAGTGTAGCTCGGGCTGAGAAGGTCGCAGCCATGGGAAAGTTGACAGTTAAGCCTATCTAGTGACAACCCATCACAGGCTAGCTGGGTGATCTTGCAACTTGTATCATGCCGGAGTTTGATTTTCACCATAGGGTTTCATTGATCGGTTACTCGGCAACTTGTATGAAGCAGGATTTCTACTTTCCCCTTAGCGCTTCATTGATCGTTTACTCTTGAGTGTAGCTCGGGCTGAGAATGACGCAGCCATGGGAAAGTTGACAGTTAAGCCTATCTAGTGACAGCCCATCACAGGCTAGCTGGGTGAGCTTGCAACTTGTACCATGTCGGAGTTTGATTTTCCCCATAGGGTTTCATTGATCGTGTACTCTTGAATGTAGCTCGGGCTGAGAAGGTCGCAGCCATAGGAAAGTTGACAGTTAAGCCTATCTAGTGACAACCCATCATAGGCTAGCTGGGTGATCTTGCAACTTCTATCATGCCGGAGTTTGATTTTCACCATAGGGTTTCATTGATCGCTTACTCGGCAACTTGTATGAAGCAGGATTTCTACTTTCCCCTTAGCGCTTCATTGATCGTGTACTCTTGAGTGTAGCTCGGGCTGAGAATGACGCAGCCATGGGAAAGTTGACAATTAAGCCTATCTAGTGAGAGCCCATCATAGGCTAACTGGGTGATCTTGCAACTTGTACCATGTCGGAGTTTGATTTTCCCCATAGGGTTTCATTGATCGTGTACTCTTGAGTGTATCTCGGGCTGAGAAGGTCGCAGCCATGGGAAAGTTGACAGTTAAGCCTATCTAGTGACAACCCATCATAGGCTAGCTGGGTGATCTTGCAACTTGTATCATGCCGGAGTTTGATTTTCACCATAGGGTTTCATTGATAGCTTACTCGGCAACTTGTATGAAGCAGGATTTCTACTTTCCCCTTAGCGCTTCATTGATCGTGTACTCTTGAGTGTAGCTCGGGCTGAGAATGACGCAGCCATGGGAAAGTTCACAGTTAAGCCTATCTAGTGACAGCCCATCATAGGCTAGCTGGGTGATCTTGCAACTTGTACCATGTCGGAGTTTGATTTTCCCCATAGGGTTTCATTGATCGTGTACTCTTGAGTGTAGCTCGGGCTGAGAAGGTCGCAGCCATGGGAAAGTTGACAGTTAAGCCTATCTAGTGACAACCCATCATAGGCTAGCTGGGTGATCTTGCAACTTGTATCATGCCGGAGTTTGATTTACACCATAGGGTTTCATTGATCGCTTACTCGGCAACTTGTATCAAGCAGGGTTTCTACTTTCCCCTTAGCGCTTCATTGATCGTGTACTCTTGAGTGTAGCTCGGGCTGATAAGGTCGCAGCCATGGGAAAGTTGACAGTTAAGCCTATCTAGTGACAACCCATCATAGGCTAGCTGGGTGATCTTGCAACTTTTACCATGTCGGAGTTTGATTTTCACCATAGGGTTTCATTGATCGCTTACTCGTGAGTGTAGCTCGGGCTGAGAAGGTCGCAGCCATGGGAAAGTTGACAGTTAAGCCTATCTAGTGACAACCCATCATAGGCTAGCTGGGTGATCTTGCAACTTGTATCATGCCGGAGTTTGATTTTCACCATAGGGTTTCATTGATCGCTTACTCGGCAACTTGTATGAAGCAGGATTTTTACTTTCCCCTTAGCGCTTCATTGATCGTGTACTCTTGAGTGTAGCTCGGGCTGAGAATGACGCAGCCATGGGAAAGTTGACAGTTAAGCCTATCTAGTGACAGCCCATCATAGGCTAGCTGGGTGATCTTGCAACTTGTACCATGTCGGAGTTTGATTTTCCCCATAGGGTTTCATTGATCGTGTACTCTTGAGTGTAGCTCGGGCTGAGAAGGTCGCAGCCATGGGAAAGTTGACAGTTAAGCCTATCTAGTGACAACCCATCATAGGCTAGCTGGGTGATCTTGCAACTTGTATCATGCCGGAGTTTGATTTTCACCATAGGGTTTCATTGATCGCTTACTCGGCAACTTGTATGAAGCAGGATTTCTACTTTCCCCTTAGCGCTTCATTGATCGTGTACTCTTGAGTGTAGCTCGGGCTGAGAATGACGCAGCCATGGGAAAGTTGACAGTTAAGCCTATCTAGTGACAGCCCATCATAGGCTAGCTGGGTGAGCTTGCAACTTGTACCATGTCGGAGTTTGATTTTCCCCATAGGGTTTCATTGATCGTGTACATTTGAGTGTAGCTCGGGCTGAGAAGGTCGCAGCCATGGGAAAGTTGACAGTTAAGCCTATCTAGTGACAACCCATCATAGGCTAGCTGGGTGATCTTGCAACTTGTATCATGCCGGAGTTTGATTTTCACCATAGGGTTTCATTGATCGCTTACTCGGCAACTTGTATGAAGCAGGATTTCTACTTTCCCCTTAGCGCTTCATTGATCGTGTACTCTTGAGTGTAGCTCGGGCTGAGAATGACGCAGCCATGGGAAAGTTGACAGTTAAGCCTATCTAGTGACAGCCCATCATAGGCTAGCTGGGTGAGCTTGCAACTTGTACCATGTCGGAGTTTGATTTTCCCCATAGGGTTTCATTGATCGTGTACTCTTGAGTGTAGCTCGGGCTGAGAAGGTCGCAGCCATGGGAAAGTTGACAGTTAAGCCTATCTAGTGACAACCCATCATAGGCTAGCTGGGTGATCTTGCAACTTGTATCATGCCGGAGTTTGATTTTCACCATAGGGTTTCATTGATCGTGTACTCTTGAGTGTAGCTCGGGCTGAGAATGACGCAGCCATGGGAAAGTTGACAGTTAAGCCTATCTAGTGACAGCCCATCATAGGCTAGCTGGGTGATCTTGCAACTTGTACCATGTCGGAGTTTGATTTTCCCCATAGGGTTTCATTGATCGTGTACTCTTGAGTGTAGCTCGGGCTGAGAAGGTCGCAGCCATGGGAAAGTTGACATTTAAGCCTATCTAGTGACAACCCATCATAGGCTAGCTGGGTGATCTTGCAACTTGTATCATGCCGGAGATTGATTTTCACCATAGGGTTTCATTGATCGCTTACTCGGCAACTTGTATCAAGCAGGATTTCTACTTTCCCCTTAGCGCTTCATTGATCGTGTACTCTTGAGTGTAGCTCGGGCTGAGAATGACGCAGCCATGGGAAAGTTGACAGTTAAGCCTATCTAGTGACAGCCCATCATAGGCTAGCTGGGTGATCTTGCAACTTGTACCATGTCGGAGTTTGATTTTCCCCATAGGGTTTCATTGATCGTGTACTCTTGAGTGTAGCTCGGGCTGAGAAGGTCGCAGCCATGGGAAAGTTGACAGTTAAGCCTATCTAGTGACAACCCATCATAGGCTAGCTGGGTGATCTTGCAACTTGTATCATGCCGGAGTTTGATTTTCACCATAGGGTTTCATTGATCGCTTACTCGGCAACTTGTATGAAGCAGGATTTCTACTTTCCCCTTAGCGCTTCATTGATCGTGTACTCTTGAGTGTAGCTCGGGCTGTGAATGACGCAGCCATGGGAAAGTTGACAGTTAAGCCTATCTAGTGACAGCCCATCATAGGCTAGCTGGGTGAGCTTGCAACTTTTACCATGTCGGAGTTTGATTTTCCCCATAGGGTTTCATTGATCGTGTACTCTTGAGTGTAGCTCGGGCTGAGAAGGTCGCAGCCATGGGAAAGTTGACAGTTAAGCCTATCTAGTGACAACCCATCATAGGCTAGCTGGGTGATCTTGCAACTTGTATCATGCCGGAGTTTGATTTACACCATAGGGTTTCATTGATCGCTTACTCGGCAACTTGTATCAAGCAGGATTTCTACTTTCCCCTTAGCGCTTCATTGATCGTGTACTCTTGAGTGTAGATCGGGCTGAGAATGACGCAGCCATGGGAAAGTTGACAGTTAAGCCTATCTAGTGACAGCCCATCATAGGCTAGCTGGGTGATCTTGCAACTTGTACCATGTCGGAGTTTGATTTTCCCCATAAGGTTTCATTGATCGTGTACTCTTGAGTGTAGCTCGGGCTGAGAAGGTCGCAGCCATGGGAAAGTTGACAGTTAAGCCTATCTAGTGACAACCCATCATAGGCTAGCTGGGTGATCTTGCAACTTGTATCATGCCGGAGTTTGATTTTCACCATAGGGTTTCATTGATCGCTTCCTCGGCGACTTGTATCAAGCAGGATTTCTACTTTCCCCTTAGCGCTTCATTGATCGTGTACTCTTGAGTGTAGATCGGGCTGAGAATGACGCAGCCATGGGAAAGTTGACAGTTAAGCCTATCTGGTGACAGCCCATCAAAGGCTAGCTGGGTGATCTTGCAACTTGTACCATGTCGGAGTTTGATTTTCCCCATAGGGTTTCATTGATCGTGTACTCTTGAGTGTAGCTCGGGCTGAGAAGGTCGCAGCCATGGGAAAGTTGACAGTTAAGCCTATCTAGTGACAACCCATCACAGGCTAGCTGGGTGATCTTGCAAATTGTATCATGCCGGAGTTTGATTTTCACCATAGGGTTTCATTGATCGCTTACTCGGCAACTTGTATGAAGCAGGATTTCTACTTTCCCCTTAGCGCTTCATTGATTGTGTACTCTTGAGTGTAGCTCGGGCTGAGAATGACGCAGCCATGGGAAAGTTGACAGTTAAGCCTATCTAGTGACAGCCCATCATAGGCTAGCTGGGTGAGCTTGCAACTTGTACCATGTCGGAGTTTGATTTTCCCCATAGGGTTTCATTGATCGTGTACTCTTGAGTGTAGCTCGGGCTGAGAAGGTCGCAGCCATGGGAAAGTTGACAGTTAAGCCTATCTAGTGACAACCCATCATAGGCTAGCTGGGTGATCTTGCAACTTGTATCATGCCGGAGTTTGATTTACATCATAGGGTTTCATTGATCGCTTACTCGGCAACTTGTATCAAGCAGGATTTCTTCTTTCCCCTTAGCGCTTCATTGATCGTGTACTCTTGAGTGTAGATCGGGCTGAGAATGACGCAGCCATGGGAAAGTTGACAGTTAAGCCTATCTAGTGACAGCCCATCATAGGCTAGCTGGGTGATCTTGCAACTTGTATCATGTCGGAGTTTGATTTTCCCCATAAGGTTTCATTGATTGTGTACTCTTGAGTGTAGCTCGGGCTGAGAAGGTCGCAGCCATGGGAAAGTTGACAGTTAAGCCTATCTAGTGACAACCCATCATAGGCTAGCTGGGTGATCTTGCAACTTGTATCATGCCGGAGTTTGATTTTCACCATAGGGTTTCATTGATCGCTTCCTCGGCAACTTGTATCAAGCAGGATTTCTACTTTCTCCTTAGCGCTTCATTGATCGTGTACTCTTGAGTGTAGATCGGGCTGAGAATGAGGCAGCCATGGGAAAGTTGACAGTTAAGCCTATCTAGTGACAGCCCATCATAGGCTAGCTGGGTGATCTTGCAACTTGTACCATGTCGGAGTTTGATTTACACCATAGGGTTTCATTGATCGTGTACTCTTGAGTGTAGCTCGGGCTGAGAAGGTCGCAGCCATGGGAAAGTTGACATTTAAGCCTATCTAGTGACAACCCATCATAGGCTAGCTGGGTGATCTTGCAACTTGTATCATGCCGGAGTTTGATTTACATCATAGGGTTTCATTGATCGCTTACTCGGCAACTTGTATGAAGCAGGATTTCTACTTTCCCCTTAGCGCTTCATTGATTGTGTACTCTTGAGTGTAGCTCGGGCTGAGAATGACGCAGCCATGGGAAAGTTGACAGTTAAGCCTATCTAGTGACAGCCTATCATAGGCTAGCTGGGTGAGCTTGCAACTTGTACCATGTCGGAGTTTGATTTTCCCCATAGGGTTTCATTGATCGTGAACTCTTGAGTGTAGCTCGGGCTGAGAAGGTCGCAACCATGGGAAAGTTGACAGTTAAGCCTATCTAGTGACAGCCCATCAAAGGCTAGCTGGGTGATCTTGCAACTTGTATCATGCCGGAGTTTGATTTTCACCATAGGGTTTCATTGATCGCTTACTCGGCAACTTGTATGAAGCAGGATTTCTACTTTCCCCTTAGCGCTTCATTGATCGTGTACTCTTGAGTGTAGCTCGGGCTGAGAATGACGAAGCCATGGGAAAGTTGACAGTTAAGCCTATCTAGTGACAGCCCATCATAGGCTAGCTGGGTGAGCTTGCAACTTGTACCATGTCGGAGTTTGATTTTCCCCATAGGGTTTCATTGATCGTGTACTCTTGAGTGTAGCTCGGGCTGAGAAGGTCGCAGCCATGGGAAAGTTGACAGTTAAGCCTATCTAGTGACAACCCATCATAGGCTAGCTGGGTGATCTTGCAACTTGTATCATGCCGGAGTTTGATTTACATCATAGGGTTTCATTGATCGCATACTCGGCAACTTGTATCAAGCAGGATTTCTACTTTCCCCTTAGCGCTTCATTGATCGTGTACTCTTGAGTGTAGATCGGGCTGAGAATGACGCAGCCATGGGAAAGTTGACAGTTAAGCCTATCTAGTGACAGCCCATCATAGGCTAGCTGGGTGATCTTGCAACTTCTATCATGTCGGAGTTTGATTTTCCCCATAAGGTTTCATTGATCGTGTACTCTTGAGTGTAGCTCGGGCTGAGAAGGTCGCAGCCATGGGAAAGTTGACAGTTAAGCCTATCTAGTGACAACCCATCATGGGCTAGCTGGGTGATCTTGCAACTTGTATCATGCCGGAGTTTGATTTTCACCATAGGGTTTCATTGATCGCTTCCTCGGCAACTTGTATCAAGCAGGATTTCTACTTTCCCCTTAGCGCTTCATTGATCGTGTACTCTTGAGTGTAGATCGGGCTGAGAATGAGGCAGCCATGGGAAAGTTGACAGTTAAGCCTATCTAGTGACAGCCCATCATAGGCTAGCTGGGTGATCTTGCAACTTGTACCATGTCGGAGTTTGATTTTCCCCATAGGGTTTCATTGATCGTGTACTCTTGAGTGTAGCTCGGGCTGAGAAGGTCGCAGCCATGGGAAAGTTGACATTTAAGCCTATCTAGTGACAACCCATCATAGGCTAGCTGGGTGATCTTGCAACTTGTATCATGCCGGAGATTGATTTTCACCATAGGGTTTCATTGATCGCTTACTCGGCAACTTGTATCAAGCAGGATTTCTACTTTCCCCTTAGCGCTTCATTGATCGTGTACTCTTGAGTGTAGCTCGGGCTGAGAATGACGCAGCCATGGGAAAGTTGACAGTTAAGCCTATCTAGTGACAGCCCATCATAGGCTAGCTGGGTGATCTTGCAACTTGTACCATGTCGGAGTTTGATTTTCCCCATAGGGTTTCATTGATCGTGTACTCTTGAGTGTAGCTCGGGCTGAGAAGGTCGCAGCCATGGGAAAGTTGACAGTTAAGCCTATCTAGTGACAACCCATCATAGGCTAGCTGGGTGATCTTGCAACTTGTATCATGCCGGAGTTTGATTTTCACCATAGGGTTTCATTGATCGCTTACTCGGCAACTTGTATGAAGCAGGATTTCTACTTTCCCCTTAGCGCTTCATTGATCGTGTACTCTTGAGTGTAGCTCGGGCTGTGAATGACGCAGCCATGGGAAAGTTGACAGTTAAGCCTATCTAGTGACAGCCCATCATAGGCTAGCTGGGTGAGCTTGCAACTTTTACCATGTCGGAGTTTGATTTTCCCCATAGGGTTTCATTGATCGTGTACTCTTGAGTGTAGCTCGGGCTGAGAAGGTCGCAGCCATGGGAAAGTTGACAGTTAAGCCTATCTAGTGACAACCCATCATAGGCTAGCTGGGTGATCTTGCAACTTGTATCATGCCGGAGTTTGATTTACACCATAGGGTTTCATTGATCGCTTACTCGGCAACTTGTATCAAGCAGGATTTCTACTTTCCCCTTAGCGCTTCATTGATCGTGTACTCTTGAGTGTAGATCGGGCTGAGAATGACGCAGCCATGGGAAAGTTGACAGTTAAGCCTATCTAGTGACAGCCCATCATAGGCTAGCTGGGTGATCTTGCAACTTGTACCATGTCGGAGTTTGATTTTCCCCATAAGGTTTCATTGATCGTGTACTCTTGAGTGTAGCTCGGGCTGAGAAGGTCGCAGCCATGGGAAAGTTGACAGTTAAGCCTATCTAGTGACAACCCATCATAGGCTAGCTGGGTGATCTTGCAACTTGTATCATGCCGGAGTTTGATTTTCACCATAGGGTTTCATTGATCGCTTCCTCGGCGACTTGTATCAAACAGGATTTCTACTTTCCCCTTAGCGCTTCATTGATCGTGTACTCTTGAGTGTAGATCGGGCTGAGAATGACGCAGCCATGGGAAAGTTGACAGTTAAGCCTATCTGGTGACAGCCCATCAAAGGCTAGCTGGGTGATCTTGCAACTTGTACCATGTCGGAGTTTGATTTTCCCCATAGGGTTTCATTGATCGTGTACTCTTGAGTGTAGCTCGGGCTGAGAAGGTCGCAGCCATGGGAAAGTTGACAGTTAAGCCTATCTAGTGACAACCCATCATAGGCTAGCTGGGTGATCTTGCAACTTGTATCATGCCGGAGTTTGATTTTCACCATAGGGTTTCATTGATCGCTTACTCGGCAACTTGTATGAAGCAGGATTTCTACTTTCCCCTTAGCGCTTCATTGATCGTGTACTCTTGAGTGTAGCTCGGGCTGAGAATGACGCAGCCATGGGAAAGTTGACAGTTAAGCCTATTTAGTGACAGCCCATCATAGGCTATCTGGGTGAGCTTGCAACTTGTACCATGTCGGAGTTTGATCTTCCCCATAGGGTTTCATTGATCGTGTACTCTTGAGTGTAGCTCGGGCTGAGAAGGTCGCAGCCATGGGAAAGTTGACAGTTAAGCCTATCTAGTGACAACCCATCATAGGCTAGCTGGGTGATCTTGCAACTTGTATCATGCCGGAGTTTGATTTTCACCATAGGGTTTCATTGATCGCTTACTCGGCAACTTGTATGAAGCAGGATTTCTACTTTCCCCTTAGCGATTCATTGATCGTGTACTCTTGAGTGTAGCTCGGGCTGAGAATGACGCAGCCATGGGAAAGTTGACAGTTAAGCCTATCTAGTGACAGCCCATCATAGGCTAGCTGGGTGATCTTGCAACTTGTACCATGTCGGAGTTTGATTTTCCCCATAGGGTTTCATTGATAGTGTACTCTTGAGTGTAGCTCGGGCTGAGAAGGTCGCAGCCATGGGAAAGTTGACAGTTAAGCCTATCTAGTGACAACCCATCACAGGCTAGCTGGGTGATCTTGCAACTTGTATCATGCCGGAGTTTGATTTTCACCATAGGGTTTCATTGATCGCTTACTCGGCAACTTGTATGAAGCAGGATTTCTACTTTCCCCTTAGCGCTTCATTGATTGTGTACTCTTGAGTGTAGCTAGGGCTGAGAATGACGAAGCCATGGGAAAGTTGACAGTTAAGCCTATCTAGTGACAGCCCATCATAGGCTAGCTGGGTGAGCTTGCAACTTGTACCATGTCGGAGTTTGATTTTCCCCATAGGGTTTCATTGATCGTGTACTCTTGAGTGTAGCTCGGGCTGAGAAGGTCGCAGCCATGGGAAAGTTGACAGTTAAGCCTATCTAGTGACAACCCATCATAGGCTAGCTGGGTGATCTTGCAACTTGTATCATGCCGGAGTTTGATTTACATCATAGGGTTTCATTGATCGCTTACTCGGCAACTTGTATCAAGCAGGATTTCTTCTTTCCCCTTAGCGCTTCATTGATCGTGTACTCTTGAGTGTAGATCGGGCTGAGAATGACGCAGCCATGGGAAAGTTGACAGTTAAGCCTATCTAGTGACAGCCCATCATAGGCTAGCTGGGTGATCTTGCAACTTGTATCATGTCGGAGTTTGATTTTCCCCATAAGGTTTCATTGATCGTGTACTCTTGAGTGTAGCTCGGGCTGAGAAGGTCGCAGCCATGGGAAAGTTGACAGTTAAGCCTATCTAGTGACAACCCATCATAGGCTAGCTGGGTGATCTTGCAACTTGTATCATGCCGGAGTTTGATTTTCACCATAGGGTTTCATTGATCGCTTCCTCGGCAACTTGTATCAAGCAGGATTTCTACTTTCCCCTTAGCGCTTCATTGATCGTGTACTCTTGAGTGTAGATCGGGCTGAGAATGAGGCAGCCATGGGAAAGTTGACAGTTAAGCCTATCTAGTGACAGCCCATCATAGGCTAGCTGGGTGATCTTGCAACTTGTACCATGTCGGAGTTTGATTTACACCATAGGGTTTCATTGATCGTGTACTCTTGAGTGTAGCTCGGGCTGAGAAGGTCGCAGCCATGGGAAAGTTGACATTTAAGCCTATCTAGTGACAACCCATCATAGGCTAGCTGGGTGATCTTGCAACTTGTATCATGCCGGAGTTTGATTTACATCATAGGGTTTCATTGATCGCTTACTCGGCAACTTGTATGAAGCAGGATTTCTACTTTCCCCTTAGCGCTTCATTGATTGTGTACTCTTGAGTGTAGCTCGGGCTGAGAATGACGCAGCCATGGGAAAGTTGACAGTTAAGCCTATCTAGTGACAGCCTATCATAGGCTAGCTGGGTGAGCTTGCAACTTGTACCATGTCGGAGTTTGATTTTCCCCATAGGGTTTCATTGATCGTGAACTCTTGAGTGTAGCTCGGGCTGAGAAGGTCGCAACCATGGGAAAGTTGACAGTTAAGCCTATCTAGTGACAGCCCATCAAAGGCTAGCTGGGTGATCTTGCAACTTGTATCATGCCGGAGTTTGATTTTCACCATAGGGTTTCATTGATCGCTTACTCGGCAACTTGTATGAAGCAGGATTTCTACTTTCCCCTTAGCGCTTCATTGATCGTGTACTCTTGAGTGTAGCTCGGGCTGAGAATGACGAAGCCATGGGAAAGTTGACAGTTAAGCCTATCTAGTGACAGCCCATCATAGGCTAGCTGGGTGAGCTTGCAACTTGTACCATGTCGGAGTTTGATTTTCCCCATAGGGTTTCATTGATCGTGTACTCTTGAGTGTAGCTCGGGCTGAGAAGGTCGCAGCCATGGGAAAGTTGACAGTTAAGCCTATCTAGTGACAACCCATCATAGGCTAGCTGGGTGATCTTGCAACTTGTATCATGCCGGAGTTTGATTTTCATCTTAGGGTTTCATTGATCGCTTACTCGGCAACTTGTATGAAGCAGGATTTCTACTTTCCCCTTAGCGCTTCATTGATCGTGTACTCTTGAGTGTAGCTCGGGCTGAGAATGACGCAGCCATGGGAAAGTTGACAGTTAAGCCTATCTAGTGACAGCCCATCATAGGCTAGCTGGGTGAGCTTGCAACTTGTACCATGTCGGAGTTTGATTTTCCCCATAGGGTTTCATTGATCGTGTACTCTTGAGTGTAGCTCGGGCTGAGAAGGTCGCAGCCATGGGAAAGTTGACAGTTAAGCCTATCTAGTGACAACCCATCATAGGCTAGCTGGGTGATCTTGCAACTTGTATCATGCCGGAGTTTGATTTTCACCATAGGGTTTCTTTGATCGCTTACTCGGCAACTTGTATGAAGCATGATTTCTACTTTCCCCTTAGCGCTTCATTGATCGTGTACTCTTGAGTGTAGCTCGGGCTGAGAATGACGCAGCCATGGGAAAGTTGACAGTTAAGCCTATCTAGTGACAGCCTATCATAGGCTAGCTGGGTGAGCTTGCAACTTGTACCATGTCGGAGTTTGATTTTCCCCATAGGGTTTCATTGATCGTGTACTCTTGAGTGTAGCTCGGGCTGAGAAGGTCGCAGCCATGGGAAAGTTGACAGTTAAGCCTATCTAGTGACACCCCATCATAGGCTAGCTGGGTGATCTTGCAACTTGTATCATGCCGGAGTTTGATTTACACCATAGGGTTTCATTGATCGCTTACTCGGCAACTTGTATCAAGCAGGATTTCTACTTTCCCCTTAGCGCTTCATTGATCGTGTACTCTTGAGTGTAGATCGGGCTGAGAATGACGCAGCCATGGGAAAGTTGACAGTTAAGCCTATCTAGTGAGAGCCCATCATAGGCTAGCTGGGTGATCTTGCAACTTGTACCATGTCGGAGTTTGATTTTCCCCATAGGGTTTCATTGATCGTGTACTCTTGAGTGTATCTCGTCTGAGAAGGTCGCAGCCATGGGAATGTTGACAGTTAAGCCTATCTAGTGACAACCCATCATAGGCTAGCTGGGTGATCTTGCAACTTATATCATGCCGGAGTTTGATTTTCACCATAGGGTTTCATTGATCGCTTACTCGGCAACTTGTATGAAGCAGGATTTCTACTTTCCCCTTAGCGCTTCATTGATCGTGTACTCTTGAGTGTAGCTCGGGCTGAGAATGACGCAGCCATGGGAAAGTTGACAGTTAAGCCTATCTAGTGACAGCCCATCATAGGCTAGCTGGGTGATCTTGCAACTTGTACCATGTCGGAGTTTGATTTTCCCCATAGGGTTTCATTGATCGTGTACTCTTGAGTGTAGCTCGGGCTGAGAAGGTCGCAGCCATGGGAAAGTTGACAGTTAAGCCTATCTAGTGACAACCCATCATAGGCTAGCTGGGTGATCTTGCAACTTGTATCATGCCGGAGTTTGATTTTCACCATAGGGTTTCATTGATCGCTTACTCGGCAACTTGTATGAAGCAGGATTTCTACTTTCCCCTTAGCGCTTCATTGATCGTGTACTCTTGAGTGTAGCTCGGGCTGAGAATGACGCAGCCATGGGAAAGTTGACAGTTAAGCCTATCTAGTGAGAGCCCATCATAGGCTAGCTGGGTGATCTTGCAACTTGTACCATGTCGGAGTTTGATTTTCCCCATAGGGTTTCATTGATCGTGTACTCTTGAGTGTATCTCGGGCTGAGAAGGTCGCAGCCATGGGAAAGTTGACAGTTAAGCCTATCTAGTGACAACCCATCATAGGCTAGCTGGGTGATCTTGCAACTTGTATCATGCCGGAGTTTGATTTACACCATAGGGTTTCATTGATCGCTTACTCGGCAACTTGTATCAAGCAGGATTTCTACTTTCCCCTTAGCGCTTCATTGATCGTGTACTCTTGAGTGTAGATCGGGCTGAGAATGACGCAGCCATGGGAAAGTTGACAGTTAAGCCTATCTAGTGACAGCCCATCATAGGCTAGCTGGGTGATCTTGCAACTTGTACCATGTCGGAGTTTGATTTTCCCCATAAGGTTTCATTGATCGTGTACTCTTGAGTGTAGCTCGGGCTGAGAAGGTCGCAGCCATGGGAAAGTTGACAGTTAAGCCTATCTAGTGACAACCCATCATAGGCTAGCTGGGTGATCTTGCAACTTGTATCATGCCGGAGTTTGATTTTCACCATAGGGTTTCATTGATCGCTTCCTCGGCAACTTGTATCAAGCAGGATTTCTACTTTCCCCTTAGCGCTTCATTGATCGTGTACTCTTGAGTGTAGATCGGGCTGAGAATGACGCAGCCATGGGAAAGTTGACAGTTAAGCCTATCTAGTGACAGCCCATCATAGGCTAGCTGGGTGATCTTGCAACTTGTACCATGTCGGAGTTTGATTTTCCCCATAGGGTTTCATTGATCGTGTACTCTTGAGTGTAGCTCGGGCTGAGAAGGTCGCAGCCATGGGAAAGTTGACAGTTAAGCCTATCTAGTGACAACCCATCATAGGCTAGCTGGGTGATCTTGCAACTTGTATCATGCCGGAGTTTGATTTTCACCATAGGGTTTCATTGATCGCTTACTCGGCAACTTGTATGAAGCAGGATTTCTACTTTCCCCTTAGCGCTTCATTGATCGTGTACTCTTGAGTGTAGCTCGGGCTGAGAATGACGCAGCCATGGGAAAGTTGACAGTTAAGCCTATCTAGTGACAGCCCATCATAGGCTAGCTGGGTGATCTTGTAACTTGTACCATGTCGGAGTTTGATTTTCCCCATAGGGTTTCATTGATCGTGTACTCTTGAGTGTAGCTCGGGCTGAGAAGGTCGCAGCCATGGGAAAGTTGACAGTTAAGCCTATCTAGTGACAACCCATCATAGGCTAGCTGGGTGATCTTGCAACTTGTATCATGCCGGAGTTTGATTTACACCATAGGGTTTCATTGATCGCTTACTCGGCAACTTGTATGAAGCAGGGTTTCTACTTTCCCCTTAGCGCTTCATTGATCGTGTACTCTTGAGTGTAGCTCGGGCTGATAAGTCGCAGCCATGGGAAAGTTGACAGTTAAGCCTATCTAGTGACAACCCATCATAGGCTAGCTGGGTGATCTTGCAACTTTTACCATGTCGGAGTTTGATTTTCACCATAGGGTTTCATTGATCGCTTACTCGTGAGTGTAGCTCGGGCTAGAGAGGTCGCAGCCATGGGAAAGTTGACAGTTAAGCCTATCTAGTGACAACCCATCATAGGCTAGCTGGGTGATCTTGCAACTTGTATCATGCCGGAGTTTGATTTTCACCATAGGGTTTCATTGATCGCTTACTCGGCAACTTGTATGAAGCAGGATTTTTTACTTTCCCCTTAGCGCTTCATTGATCGTGTACTCTTGAGTGTAGCTCGGGCTGAGGAATGACGCAGCCATGGGAAAGTTGACAGTTAAGCCTATCTAGTGACAGCCCATCATAGGCTAGCTGGGTGATCTTGCAACTTGTACCATGTCGGAGTTTGATTTTCCCCATAGGGTTTCATTGATCGTGTACTCTTGAGTGTAGCTCGGGCTGAGAAGGTCGCAGCACATGGGAAAGTTGACAGTTAAGCCTATCTAGTGACAACCCATCATAGGCTAGCTGGGTGATCTTGCAACTTGTATCATGCCGGAGTTTGATTTTCACCATAGGGTTTCATTGATCGCTTACTCGGCAACTTGTATGAAGCAGGATTTCTACTTTCCCCTTAGCGCTTCATTGATCGTGTACTCTTGAGTGTATCTCGGGCTGAGAATGACGCAGCCATGGGAAAGTTGACAGTTAAGCCTATCTAGTGGACAGCCCATCATAGGCTAGCTGGGTGAGCTTGCAACTTGTACCATGTCGGAGTTTGATTTTCCCCATAGGGTTTCATTGATCGCTTACTCGGCAACTTGTATGAAGCAGGATTTCTACTTTCCCCTTAGCGCTTCATTGATCGTGTACTCTTGAGTGTTAGCTCGGGCTGAGAATGACGCAGCCATGGGAAAGTTGACAGTTAAGCCTATCTAGTGACAACCCATCATAGGCTAGCTGGGTGATCTTGCAACTTGTATCATGCCGGAGTTTGATTTTCACCATAGGGTTTCATTGATCGCTTACTCGGCAACTTGTATGAAGCAGGATTTCTACTTTCCCCTTAGCGCTTCATTGATCGTGTACCCTTGAGTGTAGCTCGGGCTGAGAATGACGCAGCCATGGGAAAGTTGACAGTTAAGCCTATCTAGTGACAACCCATCATAGGCTAGCTGGGTGAGCTTGCAACTTGTACCATGTCGGAGTTTGATTTTCCCCATAGGGTTTCATTGATCGTGTACTCTTGAGTGTAGCTCGGGCTGAGAAGGTCGCAGCCATGGGAAAGTTGACAGTTAAGCCTATCTAGTGACAACCCATCATAGGCTAGCTGGGTGATCTTGCAACTTGTATCATGCAGGAGTTTGATTTTCACCATAGGGTTTCATTGATCGCTTACTCGGCAACTTGTATGAAGCAGGATTTCTACTTTCCCTTAGCGCTTCATTGATCGTGTACTCTTGAGTGTAGCTCGGGCTGAGAATGACGCAGCCATGGGAAAGTTGACAGTTAAGCCTATCTAGTGACAGCCCATCATAGGCCTAGCTGGGTGATCTTGCAACTTGTACCATGTCGGAGTTTGATTTTCCCCATAGGGTTTCATTGATCGTGTACTCTTGAGTGTAGCTCGGGCTGAGAAGGTCGCAGCCATGGAAAGTTGACAGTTAAGCCTATCTAGTGACAACCCATCATAGGCTAGCTGGGTGATCTTGCAACTTGTATCATGCCGGAGTTTGATTTTCACCATAGGGTTTCATTGATCGCTTACTCGGCAACTTGTATGAAGCAGGATTTCTACTTTCCCCTTAGCGCTTCATTGATCGTGTACTCTTGAGTGTAGCTCGGGCTGAGAATGACGCAGCCATGGGGAAAGTTGACAGTTAAGCCTATCTAGTGACAGCCCATCATAGGCTAGCTGGGTGAGCTTGCAACTTGTACCATGTCGGAGTTTGATTTTCCCCATAGGGTTTCATTGATCGTGTACTCTTGAGTGTAGCTCGGGCTGAGAAGGTCGCAGCCATGGGAAAGTTGACAGTTAAGCCTATCTAGTGACAACCCATCATAGGCTAGCTGGGTGATCTTGCAACTTGTATCATGCACGGAGTTTGATTTTCACCATAGGGTTTCATTGATCGCTTACTCGGCAACTTGTATGAAGCAGGATTTCTACTTTCCCCTTAGCGCTTCATTGATCGTGTACTCTTGAGTGTAGCTCGGGCTGAGAATGACGCAGCCATGGGAAAGTTGACAGTTAAGCCTATCTAGTGACAGCCCATCATAGGCTAGCTGGGTGATCTTGCAACTTGTACCATGTCGGAGTTTGATTTTCCCCATAGGGTTTCATTGATCGTGTACTCTTGAGTGTAGCTCGGGCTGAGAAGGTCGCAGCCATGGGAAAGTTGACATTTAAGCCTATCTAGTGACAACCCATCATAGGCTAGCTGGGTGATCTTGCAACTTGTATCATGCCGGAGATTGATTTTCACCATAGGGTTTCATTGATCGCTTACTCGGCAACTTGTATCAAGCAGGATTTCTACTTTCCCCTTAGCGCTTCATTGATCGTGTACTCTTGAGTGTAGCTCGGGGCTGAGAATGACGCAGCCATGGGAAAGTTGACAGTTAAGCCTATCTAGTGACAGCCCATCATAGGCTAGCTGGGTGATCTTGCAACTTTGTACCATGTCGGAGTTTGATTTTCCCCATAGGGTTTCATTGATCGTGTACTCTTGAGTGTAGCTCGGGCTGAGAAGGTCGCAGCCATGGGAAAGTTGACAGTTAAGCCTATCTAGTGACAACCCATCATAGGCTAGCTGGGTGATCTTGCAACTTGTATCATGCCGGAGTTTGATTTTCACCATAGGGTTTCATTGATCGCTTACTCGGCAACTTGTATGAAGCAGGATTTCTACTTTCCCCTTAGCGCTTCATTGATCGTGTACTCTTGAGTGTAGCTCGGGCTGTGAATGACGCAGCCATGGGAAAGTTGACAGTTAAGCCTATCTAGTGACAGCCCATCATAGGCTAGCTGGGTGAGCTTGCAACTTTTACCATGTCGGAGTTTGATTTTCCTCATAGGGTTTCATTGATCGTGTACTCTTGAGTGTAGCTCGGGCTGAGAAGGTCGCAGCCATGGGAAAGTTGACAGTTAAGCCTATCTAGTGACAACCCATCATAGGCTAGCTGGGTGATCTTGCAACTTGTATCATGCCGGAGTTTGATTTACATCATAGGGTTTCATTGATCGCATACTCGGCAACTTGTATCAAGCAGGATTTCTACTTTCCCCTTAGCGCTTCATTGATCGTGTACTCTTGAGTGTAGATCGGCTGAGAATGACGCAGCCATGGGAAAATTGACAGTTAAGCCTATCTAGTGACAGCCCATCATAGGCTAGCTGGGTGATCTTGCAACTTCTATCATGTCGGAGTTTGATTTTCCCCATAAGGTTTCATTGATCGTGTACTCTTGAGTGTAGCTCGGGCTGAGAAGGTCGCAGCCATGGGAAAGTTGACAGTTAAGCCTATCTAGTGACAACCCATCATAGGCTAGCTGGGTGATCTTGCAACTTGTATCATGCCGGAGTTTGATTTTCACCATAGGGTTTCATTGATCGCTTCCTCGGCGACTTGTATCAAGCAGGATTTCTACTTTCCCCTTAGCGCTTCATTGATCGTGTACTCTTGAGTGTAGATCGGGCTGAGAATGACGCAGCCATGGGAAAGTTGACAGTTAAGCCTATCTGGTGACAGCCCATCAAAGGCTAGCTGGGTGATCTTGCAACTTGTACCATGTCGGAGTTTGATTTTCCCCATAGGGTTTCATTGATCGTGTACTCTTGAGTGTAGCTCGGGCTGAGAAGGTCGCAGCCATGGGAAAGTTGACAGTTAAGCCTATCTAGTGACAACCCATCATAGGCTAGCTGGGTGATCTTGCAACTTGTATCATGCCGGAGTTTGATTTTCACCATAGGGTTTCATTGATCGCTTACTCGGCAACTTGTATGAAGCAGGATTTCTACTTTCCCCTTAGCGCTTCATTGATCGTGTACTCTTGAGTGTAGCTCGGGCTGAGAATGACGCAGCCATGGAAAGTTGACAGTTAAGCCTATTTAGTGACAGCCCATCATAGGCTATCTGGGTGAGCTTGCAACTTGTACCATGTCGGAGTTTGATTTTCCCCATAGGGTTTCATTGATCGTGTACTCTTGAGTGTAGCTCGGGCTGAGAAGGTCGCAGCCATGGGAAAGTTGACAGTTAAGCCTATCTAGTGACAACCCATCATAGGCTAGCTGGGTGATCTTGCAACTTGTACCATGTCGGAGTTTGATTTTCCCCATAGGGTTTCATTGATAGTGTACTCTTGAGTGTAGCTCGGGCTGAGAAGGTCGCAGCCATGGGAAAGTTGACAGTTAAGCCTATCTAGTGACAACCCATCACAGGCTAGCTGGGTGATCTTGCAACTTGTATCATGCCGGAGTTTGATTTTCACCATAGGGTTTCATTGATCGGTTACTCGGCAACTTGTATGAAGCAGGATTTCTACTTTCCCCTTAGCGCTTCATTGATCGTTTACTCTTGAGTGTAGCTCGGGCTGAGAATGACGCAGCCATGGGAAAGTTGACAGTTAAGCCTATCTAGTGACAGCCCATCACAGGCTAGCTGGGTGAGCTTGCAACTTGTACCATGTCGGAGTTTGATTTTCCCCATAGGGTTTCATTGATCGTGTACTCTTGAATGTAGCTCGGGCTGAGAAGGTCGCAGCCATAGGAAAGTTGACAGTTAAGCCTATCTAGTGACAACCCATCATAGGCTAGCTGGGTGATCTTGCAACTTCTATCATGCCGGAGTTTGATTTTCACCATAGGGTTTCATTGATCGCTTACTCGGCAACTTGTATGAAGCAGGATTTCTACTTTCCCCTTAGCGCTTCATTGATCGTGTACTCTTGAGTGTAGCTCGGGCTGAGAATGACGCAGCCATGGGAAAGTTGACAATTAAGCCTATCTAGTGAGAGCCCATCATAGGCTAACTGGGTGATCTTGCAACTTGTACCATGTCGGAGTTTGATTTTCCCCATAGGGTTTCATTGATCGTGTACTCTTGAGTGTATCTCGGGCTGAGAAGGTCGCAGCCATGGGGAAGTTGACAGTTAAGCCTATCTAGTGACAACCCATCATAGGCTAGCTGGGTGATCTTGCAACTTGTATCATGCCGGAGTTTGATTTTCACCATAGGGTTTCATTGATAGCTTACTCGGCAACTTGTATGAAGCAGGATTTCTACTTTCCCCTTAGCGCTTCATTGATCGTGTACTCTTGAGTGTAGCTCGGGCTGAGAATGACGCAGCCATGGGAAAGTTCACAGTTAAGCCTATCTAGTGACAGCCCATCATAGGCTAGCTGGGTGATCTTGCAACTTGTACCATGTCGGAGTTTGATTTTCCCCATAGGGTTTCATTGATCGTGTACTCTTGAGTGTAGCTCGGGCTGAGAAGGTCGCAGCCATGGGAAAGTTGACAGTTAAGCCTATCTAGTGACAACCCATCATAGGCTAGCTGGGTGATCTTGCAACTTGTATCATGCCGGAGTTTGATTTACACCATAGGGTTTCATTGATCGCTTACTCGGCAACTTGTATCAAGCAGGGTTTCTACTTTCCCTTAGCGCTTCATTGATCGTGTACTCTTGAGTGTAGCTCGGGCTGATAAGGTCGCAGCCATGGGAAAGTTGACAGTTAAGCCTATCTAGTGACAACCCATCATAGGCTAGCTGGGTGATCTTGCAACTTTTACCATGTCGGAGTTTGATTTTCACCATAGGGTTTCATTGATCGCTTACTCGTGAGTGTAGCTCGGGCTGAGAAGGTCGCAGCCATGGGAAAGTTGACAGTTAAGCCTATCTAGTGACAACCCATCATAGGCTAGCTGGGTGATCTTGCAACTTGTATCATGCCGGAGTTTGATTTTCACCATAGGGTTTCATTGATCGCTTACTCGGCAACTTGTATGAAGCAGGATTTTTACTTTCCCCTTAGCGCTTCATTGATCGTGTACTCTTGAGTGTAGCTCGGGCTGAGAATGACGCAGCCATGGGAAAGTTGACAGTTAAGCCTATCTAGTGACAGCCCATCATAGGCTAGCTGGGTGATCTTGCAACTTGTACCATGTCGGAGTTTGATTTTCCCCATAGGGTTTCATTGATCGTGTACTCTTGAGTGTAGCTCGGGCTGAGAAGGTCGCAGCCATGGGAAAGTTGACAGTTAAGCCTATCTAGTGACAACCCATCATAGGCTAGCTGGGTGATCTTGCAACTTGTATCATGCCGGAGTTTGATTTTCACCATAGGGTTTCATTGATCGCTTACTCGGCAACTTGTATGAAGCAGGATTTCTACTTTCCCCTTAGCGCTTCATTGATCGTGTACTCTTGAGTGTAGCTCGGGCTGAGAATGACGCAGCCATGGGAAAGTTGACAGTTAAGCCTATCTAGTGACAGCCCATCATAGGCTAGCTGGGTGAGCTTGCAACTTGTACCATGTCGGAGTTTGATTTTCCCCATAGGGTTTCATTGATCGTGTACATTTGAGTGTAGCTCGGGCTGAGAAGGTCGCAGCCATGGGAAAGTTGACAGTTAAGCCTATCTAGTGACAACCCATCATAGGCTAGCTGGGTGATCTTGCAACTTGTATCATGCCGGAGTTTGATTTTCACCATAGGGTTTCATTGATCGCTTACTCGGCAACTTGTATGAAGCAGGATTTCTACTTTCCCCTTAGCGCTTCATTGATCGTGTACTCTTGAGTGTAGCTCGGGCTGAGAATGACGCAGCCATGGGAAAGTTGACAGTTAAGCCTATCTAGTGACAGCCCATCATAGGCTAGCTGGGTGAGCTTGCAACTTGTACCATGTCGGAGTTTGATTTTCCCCATAGGGTTTCATTGATCGTGTACTCTTGAGTGTAGCTCGGGCTGAGAAGGTCGCAGCCATGGGAAAGTTGACAGTTAAGCCTATCTAGTGACAACCCATCATAGGCTAGCTGGGTGATCTTGCAACTTGTATCATGCCGGAGTTTGATTTTCACCATAGGGTTTCATTGATCGTGTACTCTTGAGTGTAGCTCGGGCTGAGAATGACGCAGCCATGGGAAAGTTGACAGTTAAGCCTATCTAGTGACAGCCCATCATAGGCTAGCTGGGTGATCTTGCAACTTGTACCATGTCGGAGTTTGATTTTCCCCATAGGGTTTCATTGATCGTGTACTCTTGAGTGTAGCTCGGGCTGAGAAGGTCGCAGCCATGGGAAAGTTGACATTTAAGCCTATCTAGTGACAACCCATCATAGGCTAGCTGGGTGATCTTGCAACTTGTATCATGCCGGAGATTGATTTTCACCATAGGGTTTCATTGATCGCTTACTCGGCAACTTGTATCAAGCAGGATTTCTACTTTCCCCTTAGCGCTTCATTGATCGTGTACTCTTGAGTGTAGCTCGGGCTGAGAATGACGCAGCCATGGGAAAGTTGACAGTTAAGCCTATCTAGTGACAGCCCATCATAGGCTAGCTGGGTGATCTTGCAACTTGTACCATGTCGGAGTTTGATTTTCCCCATAGGGTTTCATTGATCGTGTACTCTTGAGTGTAGCTCGGGCTGAGAAGGTCGCAGCCATGGGAAAGTTGACAGTTAAGCCTATCTAGTGACAACCCATCATAGGCTAGCTGGGTGATCTTGCAACTTGTATCATGCCGGAGTTTGATTTTCACCATAGGGTTTCATTGATCGCTTACTCGGCAACTTGTATGAAGCAGGATTTCTACTTTCCCCTTAGCGCTTCATTGATCGTGTACTCTTGAGTGTAGCTCGGGCTGTGAATGACGCAGCCATGGGAAAGTTGACAGTTAAGCCTATCTAGTGACAGCCCATCATAGGCTAGCTGGGTGAGCTTGCAACTTTTACCATGTCGGAGTTTGATTTTCCCCATAGGGTTTCATTGATCGTGTACTCTTGAGTGTAGCTCGGGCTGAGAAGGTCGCAGCCATGGGAAAGTTGACAGTTAAGCCTATCTAGTGACAACCCATCATAGGCTAGCTGGGTGATCTTGCAACTTGTATCATGCCGGAGTTTGATTTACACCATAGGGTTTCATTGATCGCTTACTCGGCAACTTGTATCAAGCAGGATTTCTACTTTCCCCTTAGCGCTTCATTGATCGTGTACTCTTGAGTGTAGATCGGGCTGAGAATGACGCAGCCATGGGAAAGTTGACAGTTAAGCCTATCTAGTGACAGCCCATCATAGGCTAGCTGGGTGATCTTGCAACTTGTACCATGTCGGAGTTTGATTTTCCCCATAAGGTTTCATTGATCGTGTACTCTTGAGTGTAGCTCGGGCTGAGAAGGTCGCAGCCATGGGAAAGTTGACAGTTAAGCCTATCTAGTGACAACCCATCATAGGCTAGCTGGGTGATCTTGCAACTTGTATCATGCCGGAGTTTGATTTTCACCATAGGGTTTCATTGATCGCTTCCTCGGCGACTTGTATCAAGCAGGATTTCTACTTTCCCCTTAGCGCTTCATTGATCGTGTACTCTTGAGTGTAGATCGGGCTGAGAATGACGCAGCCATGGGAAAGTTGACAGTTAAGCCTATCTGGTGACAGCCCATCAAAGGCTAGCTGGGTGATCTTGCAACTTGTACCATGTCGGAGTTTGATTTTCCCCATAGGGTTTCATTGATCGTGTACTCTTGAGTGTAGCTCGGGCTGAGAAGGTCGCAGCCATGGGAAAGTTGACAGTTAAGCCTATCTAGTGACAACCCATCACAGGCTAGCTGGGTGATCTTGCAACTTGTATCATGCCGGAGTTTGATTTTCACCATAGGGTTTCATTGATCGCTTACTCGGCAACTTGTATGAAGCAGGATTTCTACTTTCCCCTTAGCGCTTCATTGATTGTGTACTCTTGAGTGTAGCTCGGGCTGAGAATGACGCAGCCATGGGAAAGTTGACAGTTAAGCCTATCTAGTGACAGCCCATCATAGGCTAGCTGGGTGAGCTTGCAACTTGTACCATGTCGGAGTTTGATTTTCCCCATAGGGTTTCATTGATCGTGTACTCTTGAGTGTAGCTCGGGCTGAGAAGGTCGCAGCCATGGGAAAGTTGACAGTTAAGCCTATCTAGTGACAACCCATCATAGGCTAGCTGGGTGATCTTGCAACTTGTATCATGCCGGAGTTTGATTTACATCATAGGGTTTCATTGATCGCTTACTCGGCAACTTGTATCAAGCAGGATTTCTTCTTTCCCCTTAGCGCTTCATTGATCGTGTACTCTTGAGTGTAGATCGGGCTGAGAATGACGCAGCCATGGGAAAGTTGACAGTTAAGCCTATCTAGTGACAGCCCATCATAGGCTAGCTGGGTGATCTTGCAACTTGTATCATGTCGGAGTTTGATTTTCCCCATAAGGTTTCATTGATCGTGTACTCTTGAGTGTAGCTCGGGCTGAGAAGGTCGCAGCCATGGGAAAGTTGACAGTTAAGCCTATCTAGTGACAACCCATCATAGGCTAGCTGGGTGATCTTGCAACTTGTATCATGCCGGAGTTTGATTTTCACCATAGGGTTTCATTGATCGCTTCCTCGGCAACTTGTATCAAGCAGGATTTCTACTTTCCCCTTAGCGCTTCATTGATCGTGTACTCTTGAGTGTAGATCGGGCTGAGAATGAGGCAGCCATGGGAAAGTTGACAGTTAAGCCTATCTAGTGACAGCCCATCATAGGCTAGCTGGGTGATCTTGCAACTTGTACCATGTCGGAGTTTGATTTACACCATAGGGTTTCATTGATCGTGTACTCTTGAGTGTAGCTCGGGCTGAGAAGGTCGCAGCCATGGGAAAGTTGACATTTAAGCCTATCTAGTGACAACCCATCATAGGCTAGCTGGGTGATCTTGCAACTTGTATCATGCCGGAGTTTGATTTACATCATAGGGTTTCATTGATCGCTTACTCGGCAACTTGTATGAAGCAGGATTTCTACTTTCCCCTTAGCGCTTCATTGATTGTGTACTCTTGAGTGTAGCTCGGGCTGAGAATGACGCAGCCATGGGAAAGTTGACAGTTAAGCCTATCTAGTGACAGCCTATCATAGGCTAGCTGGGTGAGCTTGCAACTTGTACCATGTCGGAGTTTGATTTTCCCCATAGGGTTTCATTGATCGTGAACTCTTGAGTGTAGCTCGGGCTGAGAAGGTCGCAACCATGGGAAAGTTGACAGTTAAGCCTATCTAGTGACAGCCCATCAAAGGCTAGCTGGGTGATCTTGCAACTTGTATCATGCCGGAGTTTGATTTTCACCATAGGGTTTCATTGATCGCTTACTCGGCAACTTGTATGAAGCAGGATTTCTACTTTCCCCTTAGCGCTTCATTGATCGTGTACTCTTGAGTGTAGCTCGGGCTGAGAATGACGAAGCCATGGGAAAGTTGACAGTTAAGCCTATCTAGTGACAGCCCATCATAGGCTAGCTGGGTGAGCTTGCAACTTGTACCATGTCGGAGTTTGATTTTCCCCATAGGGTTTCATTGATCGTGTACTCTTGAGTGTAGCTCGGGCTGAGAAGGTCGCAGCCATGGGAAAGTTGACAGTTAAGCCTATCTAGTGACAACCCATCATAGGCTAGCTGGGTGATCTTGCAACTTGTATCATGCCGGAGTTTGATTTACATCATAGGGTTTCATTGATCGCATACTCGGCAACTTGTATCAAGCAGGATTTCTACTTTCCCCTTAGCGCTTCATTGATCGTGTACTCTTGAGTGTAGATCGGGCTGAGAATGACGCAGCCATGGGAAAGTTGACAGTTAAGCCTATCTAGTGACAGCCCATCATAGGCTAGCTGGGTGATCTTGCAACTTCTATCATGTCGGAGTTTGATTTTCCCCATAAGGTTTCATTGATCGTGTACTCTTGAGTGTAGCTCGGGCTGAGAAGGTCGCAGCCATGGGAAAGTTGACAGTTAAGCCTATCTAGTGACAACCCATCATGGGCTAGCTGGGTGATCTTGCAACTTGTATCATGCCGGAGTTTGATTTTCACCATAGGGTTTCATTGATCGCTTCCTCGGCAACTTGTATCAAGCAGGATTTCTACTTTCCCCTTAGCGCTTCATTGATCGTGTACTCTTGAGTGTAGATCGGGCTGAGAATGAGGCAGCCATGGGAAAGTTGACAGTTAAGCCTATCTAGTGACAGCCCATCATAGGCTAGCTGGGTGATCTTGCAACTTGTACCATGTCGGAGTTTGATTTTCCCCATAGGGTTTCATTGATCGTGTACTCTTGAGTGTAGCTCGGGCTGAGAAGGTCGCAGCCATGGGAAAGTTGACATTTAAGCCTATCTAGTGACAACCCATCATAGGCTAGCTGGGTGATCTTGCAACTTGTATCATGCCGGAGATTGATTTTCACCATAGGGTTTCATTGATCGCTTACTCGGCAACTTGTATCAAGCAGGATTTCTACTTTCCCCTTAGCGCTTCATTGATCGTGTACTCTTGAGTGTAGCTCGGGCTGAGAATGACGCAGCCATGGGAAAGTTGACAGTTAAGCCTATCTAGTGACAGCCCATCATAGGCTAGCTGGGTGATCTTGCAACTTGTACCATGTCGGAGTTTGATTTTCCCCATAGGGTTTCATTGATCGTGTACTCTTGAGTGTAGCTCGGGCTGAGAAGGTCGCAGCCATGGGAAAGTTGACAGTTAAGCCTATCTAGTGACAACCCATCATAGGCTAGCTGGGTGATCTTGCAACTTGTATCATGCCGGAGTTTGATTTTCACCATAGGGTTTCATTGATCGCTTACTCGGCAACTTGTATGAAGCAGGATTTCTACTTTCCCCTTAGCGCTTCATTGATCGTGTACTCTTGAGTGTAGCTCGGGCTGTGAATGACGCAGCCATGGGAAAGTTGACAGTTAAGCCTATCTAGTGACAGCCCATCATAGGCTAGCTGGGTGAGCTTGCAACTTTTACCATGTCGGAGTTTGATTTTCCCCATAGGGTTTCATTGATCGTGTACTCTTGAGTGTAGCTCGGGCTGAGAAGGTCGCAGCCATGGGAAAGTTGACAGTTAAGCCTATCTAGTGACAACCCATCATAGGCTAGCTGGGTGATCTTGCAACTTGTATCATGCCGGAGTTTGATTTACACCATAGGGTTTCATTGATCGCTTACTCGGCAACTTGTATCAAGCAGGATTTCTACTTTCCCCTTAGCGCTTCATTGATCGTGTACTCTTGAGTGTAGATCGGGCTGAGAATGACGCAGCCATGGGAAAGTTGACAGTTAAGCCTATCTAGTGACAGCCCATCATAGGCTAGCTGGGTGATCTTGCAACTTGTACCATGTCGGAGTTTGATTTTCCCCATAAGGTTTCATTGATCGTGTACTCTTGAGTGTAGCTCGGGCTGAGAAGGTCGCAGCCATGGGAAAGTTGACAGTTAAGCCTATCTAGTGACAACCCATCATAGGCTAGCTGGGTGATCTTGCAACTTGTATCATGCCGGAGTTTGATTTTCACCATAGGGTTTCATTGATCGCTTCCTCGGCGACTTGTATCAAACAGGATTTCTACTTTCCCCTTAGCGCTTCATTGATCGTGTACTCTTGAGTGTAGATCGGGCTGAGAATGACGCAGCCATGGGAAAGTTGACAGTTAAGCCTATCTGGTGACAGCCCATCAAAGGCTAGCTGGGTGATCTTGCAACTTGTACCATGTCGGAGTTTGATTTTCCCCATAGGGTTTCATTGATCGTGTACTCTTGAGTGTAGCTCGGGCTGAGAAGGTCGCAGCCATGGGAAAGTTGACAGTTAAGCCTATCTAGTGACAACCCATCATAGGCTAGCTGGGTGATCTTGCAACTTGTATCATGCCGGAGTTTGATTTTCACCATAGGGTTTCATTGATCGCTTCCTCGGCAACTTGTATCAAGCAGGATTTCTACTTTCCCCTTAGCGCTTCATTGATCGTGTACTCTTGAGTGTAGATCGGGCTGAGAATGAGGCAGCCATGGGAAAGTTGACAGTTAAGCCTATCTAGTGACAGCCCATCATAGGCTAGCTGGGTGATCTTGCAACTTGTACCATGTCGGAGTTTGATTTACACCATAGGGTTTCATTGATCGTGTACTCTTGAGTGTAGCTCGGGCTGAGAAGGTCGCAGCCATGGGAAAGTTGACATTTAAGCCTATCTAGTGACAACCCATCATAGGCTAGCTGGGTGATCTTGCAACTTGTATCATGCCGGAGTTTGATTTACATCATAGGGTTTCATTGATCGCTTACTCGGCAACTTGTATGAAGCAGGATTTCTACTTTCCCCTTAGCGCTTCATTGATTGTGTACTCTTGAGTGTAGCTCGGGCTGAGAATGACGCAGCCATGGGAAAGTTGACAGTTAAGCCTATCTAGTGACAGCCTATCATAGGCTAGCTGGGTGAGCTTGCAACTTGTACCATGTCGGAGTTTGATTTTCCCCATAGGGTTTCATTGATCGTGAACTCTTGAGTGTAGCTCGGGCTGAGAAGGTCGCAACCATGGGAAAGTTGACAGTTAAGCCTATCTAGTGACAGCCCATCAAAGGCTAGCTGGGTGATCTTGCAACTTGTATCATGCCGGAGTTTGATTTTCACCATAGGGTTTCATTGATCGCTTACTCGGCAACTTGTATGAAGCAGGATTTCTACTTTCCCCTTAGCGCTTCATTGATCGTGTACTCTTGAGTGTAGCTCGGGCTGAGAATGACGAAGCCATGGGAAAGTTGACAGTTAAGCCTATCTAGTGACAGCCCATCATAGGCTAGCTGGGTGAGCTTGCAACTTGTACCATGTCGGAGTTTGATTTTCCCCATAGGGTTTCATTGATCGTGTACTCTTGAGTGTAGCTCGGGCTGAGAAGGTCGCAGCCATGGGAAAGTTGACAGTTAAGCCTATCTAGTGACAACCCATCATAGGCTAGCTGGGTGATCTTGCAACTTGTATCATGCCGGAGTTTGATTTACATCATAGGGTTTCATTGATCGCATACTCGGCAACTTGTATCAAGCAGGATTTCTACTTTCCCCTTAGCGCTTCATTGATCGTGTACTCTTGAGTGTAGATCGGGCTGAGAATGACGCAGCCATGGGAAAGTTGACAGTTAAGCCTATCTAGTGACAGCCCATCATAGGCTAGCTGGGTGATCTTGCAACTTCTATCATGTCGGAGTTTGATTTTCCCCATAAGGTTTCATTGATCGTGTACTCTTGAGTGTAGCTCGGGCTGAGAAGGTCGCAGCCATGGGAAAGTTGACAGTTAAGCCTATCTAGTGACAACCCATCATGGGCTAGCTGGGTGATCTTGCAACTTGTATCATGCCGGAGTTTGATTTTCACCATAGGGTTTCATTGATCGCTTCCTCGGCAACTTGTATCAAGCAGGATTTCTACTTTCCCCTTAGCGCTTCATTGATCGTGTACTCTTGAGTGTAGATCGGGCTGAGAATGAGGCAGCCATGGGAAAGTTGACAGTTAAGCCTATCTAGTGACAGCCCATCATAGGCTAGCTGGGTGATCTTGCAACTTGTACCATGTCGGAGTTTGATTTTCCCCATAGGGTTTCATTGATCGTGTACTCTTGAGTGTAGCTCGGGCTGAGAAGGTCGCAGCCATGGGAAAGTTGACATTTAAGCCTATCTAGTGACAACCCATCATAGGCTAGCTGGGTGATCTTGCAACTTGTATCATGCCGGAGATTGATTTTCACCATAGGGTTTCATTGATCGCTTACTCGGCAACTTGTATCAAGCAGGATTTCTACTTTCCCCTTAGCGCTTCATTGATCGTGTACTCTTGAGTGTAGCTCGGGCTGAGAATGACGCAGCCATGGGAAAGTTGACAGTTAAGCCTATCTAGTGACAGCCCATCATAGGCTAGCTGGGTGATCTTGCAACTTGTACCATGTCGGAGTTTGATTTTCCCCATAGGGTTTCATTGATCGTGTACTCTTGAGTGTAGCTCGGGCTGAGAAGGTCGCAGCCATGGGAAAGTTGACAGTTAAGCCTATCTAGTGACAACCCATCATAGGCTAGCTGGGTGATCTTGCAACTTGTATCATGCCGGAGTTTGATTTTCACCATAGGGTTTCATTGATCGCTTACTCGGCAACTTGTATGAAGCAGGATTTCTACTTTCCCCTTAGCGCTTCATTGATCGTGTACTCTTGAGTGTAGCTCGGGCTGTGAATGACGCAGCCATGGGAAAGTTGACAGTTAAGCCTATCTAGTGACAGCCCATCATAGGCTAGCTGGGTGAGCTTGCAACTTTTACCATGTCGGAGTTTGATTTTCCCCATAGGGTTTCATTGATCGTGTACTCTTGAGTGTAGCTCGGGCTGAGAAGGTCGCAGCCATGGGAAAGTTGACAGTTAAGCCTATCTAGTGACAACCCATCATAGGCTAGCTGGGTGATCTTGCAACTTGTATCATGCCGGAGTTTGATTTACACCATAGGGTTTCATTGATCGCTTACTCGGCAACTTGTATCAAGCAGGATTTCTACTTTCCCCTTAGCGCTTCATTGATCGTGTACTCTTGAGTGTAGATCGGGCTGAGAATGACGCAGCCATGGGAAAGTTGACAGTTAAGCCTATCTAGTGACAGCCCATCATAGGCTAGCTGGGTGATCTTGCAACTTGTACCATGTCGGAGTTTGATTTTCCCCATAAGGTTTCATTGATCGTGTACTCTTGAGTGTAGCTCGGGCTGAGAAGGTCGCAGCCATGGGAAAGTTGACAGTTAAGCCTATCTAGTGACAACCCATCATAGGCTAGCTGGGTGATCTTGCAACTTGTATCATGCCGGAGTTTGATTTTCACCATAGGGTTTCATTGATCGCTTCCTCGGCGACTTGTATCAAACAGGATTTCTACTTTCCCCTTAGCGCTTCATTGATCGTGTACTCTTGAGTGTAGATCGGGCTGAGAATGACGCAGCCATGGGAAAGTTGACAGTTAAGCCTATCTGGTGACAGCCCATCAAAGGCTAGCTGGGTGATCTTGCAACTTGTACCATGTCGGAGTTTGATTTTCCCCATAGGGTTTCATTGATCGTGTACTCTTGAGTGTAGCTCGGGCTGAGAAGGTCGCAGCCATGGGAAAGTTGACAGTTAAGCCTATCTAGTGACAACCCATCATAGGCTAGCTGGGTGATCTTGCAACTTGTATCATGCCGGAGTTTGATTTTCACCATAGGGTTTCATTGATCGCTTACTCGGCAACTTGTATGAAGCAGGATTTCTACTTTCCCCTTAGCGCTTCATTGATCGTGTACTCTTGAGTGTAGCTCGGGCTGAGAATGACGCAGCCATGGGAAAGTTGACAGTTAAGCCTATTTAGTGACAGCCCATCATAGGCTATCTGGGTGAGCTTGCAACTTGTACCATGTCGGAGTTTGATCTTCCCCATAGGGTTTCATTGATCGTGTACTCTTGAGTGTAGCTCGGGCTGAGAAGGTCGCAGCCATGGGAAAGTTGACAGTTAAGCCTATCTAGTGACAACCCATCATAGGCTAGCTGGGTGATCTTGCAACTTGTATCATGCCGGAGTTTGATTTTCACCATAGGGTTTCATTGATCGCTTACTCGGCAACTTGTATGAAGCAGGATTTCTACTTTCCCCTTAGCGATTCATTGATCGTGTACTCTTGAGTGTAGCTCGGGCTGAGAATGACGCAGCCATGGGAAAGTTGACAGTTAAGCCTATCTAGTGACAGCCCATCATAGGCTAGCTGGGTGATCTTGCAACTTGTACCATGTCGGAGTTTGATTTTCCCCATAGGGTTTCATTGATAGTGTACTCTTGAGTGTAGCTCGGGCTGAGAAGGTCGCAGCCATGGGAAAGTTGACAGTTAAGCCTATCTAGTGACAACCCATCACAGGCTAGCTGGGTGATCTTGCAACTTGTATCATGCCGGAGTTTGATTTTCACCATAGGGTTTCATTAATCGCTTACTCGGCAACTTGTATGAAGCAGGATTTCTACTTTCCCCTTAGCGCTTCATTGATTGTGTACTCTTGAGTGTAGCTCGGGCTGAGAATGACGAAGCCATGGGAAAGTTGACAGTTAAGCCTATCTAGTGACAGCCCATCATAGGCTAGCTGGGTGAGCTTGCAACTTGTACCATGTCGCAGTTTGATTTTCCCCATAGGGTTTCATTGATCGTGTACTCTTGAGTGTAGCTCGGGCTGAGAAGGTCGCAGCCATGGGAAAGTTGACAGTTAAGCCTATCTAGTGACAACCCATCATAGGCTAGCTGGGTGATCTTGCAACTTGTATCATGCCGGAGTTTGATTTACATCATAGGGTTTCATTGATCGCTTACTCGGCAACTTGTATCAAGCAGGATTTCTTCTTTCCCCTTAGCGCTTCATTGATCGTGTACTCTTGAGTGTAGATCGGGCTGAGAATGACGCAGCCATGGGAAAGTTGACAGTTAAGCCTATCTAGTGACAGCCCATCATAGGCTAGCTGGGTGATCTTGCAACTTGTATCATGTCGGAGTTTGATTTTCCCCATAAGGTTTCATTGATCGTGTACTCTTGAGTGTAGCTCGGGCTGAGAAGGTCGCAGCCATGGGAAAGTTGACAGTTAAGCCTATCTAGTGACAACCCATCATAGGCTAGCTGGGTGATCTTGCAACTTGTATCATGCCGGAGTTTGATTTTCACCATACGGTTTCATTGATCGCTTCCTCGGCAACTTGTATCAAGCAGGATTTCTACTTTCCCCTTAGCGCTTCATTGATCGTGTACTCTTGAGTGTAGCTCGGGCTGAGAAGGTCGCAGCCATGGGAAAGTTGACATTTAAGCCTATCTAGTGACAACCCATCATAGGCTAGCTGGGTGATCTTGCAACTTGTATCATGCCGGAGTTTGATTTACATCATAGGGTTTCATTGATCGCTTACTCGGCAACTTGTATGAAGCAGGATTTCTACTTTCCCCTTAGCGCTTCATTGATTGTGTACTCTTGAGTGTAGCTCGGGCTGAGAATGACGCAGCCATGGGAAAGTTGACAGTTAAGCCTATCTAGTGACAGCCTATCATAGGCTAGCTGGGTGAGCTTGCAACTTGTACCATGTCGGAGTTTGATTTTCCCCATAGGGTTTCATTGATCGTGAACTCTTGAGTGTAGCTCGGGCTGAGAAGGTCGCAACCATGGGAAAGTTGACAGTTAAGCCTATCTAGTGACAGCCCATCAAAGGCTAGCTGGGTGATCTTGCAACTTGTATCATGCCGGAGTTTGATTTTCACCATAGGGTTTCATTGATCGCTTACTCGGCAACTTGTATGAAGCAGGATTTCTACTTTCCCCTTAGCGCTTCATTGATCGTGTACTCTTGAGTGTAGCTCGGGCTGAGAATGACGAAGCCATGGGAAAGTTGACAGTTAAGCCTATCTAGTGACAGCCCATCATAGGCTAGCTGGGTGAGCTTGCAACTTGTACCATGTCGGAGTTTGATTTTCCCCATAGGGTTTCATTGATCGTGTACTCTTGAGTGTAGCTCGGGCTGAGAAGGTCGCAGCCATGGGAAAGTTGACAGTTAAGCCTATCTAGTGACAACCCATCATAGGCTAGCTGGGTGATCTTGCAACTTGTATCATGCCGGAGTTTGATTTACATCATAGGGTTTCATTGATCGCATACTCGGCAACTTGTATCAAGCAGGATTTCTACTTTCCCCTTAGCGCTTCATTGATCGTGTACTCTTGAGTGTAGATCGGGCTGAGAATGACGCAGCCATGGGAAAGTTGACAGTTAAGCCTATCTAGTGACAGCCCATCATAGGCTAGCTGGGTGATCTTGCAACTTCTATCATGTCGGAGTTTGATTTTCCCCATAAGGTTTCATTGATCGTGTACTCTTGAGTGTAGCTCGGGCTGAGAAGGTCGCAGCCATGGGAAAGTTGACAGTTAAGCCTATCTAGTGACAACCCATCATGGGCTAGCTGGGTGATCTTGCAACTTGTATCATGCCGGAGTTTGATTTTCACCATAGGGTTTCATTGATCGCTTCCTCGGCAACTTGTATCAAGCAGGATTTCTACTTTCCCCTTAGCGCTTCATTGATCGTGTACTCTTGAGTGTAGATCGGGCTGAGAATGAGGCAGCCATGGGAAAGTTGACAGTTAAGCCTATCTAGTGACAGCCCATCATAGGCTAGCTGGGTGATCTTGCAACTTGTACCATGTCGGAGTTTGATTTTCACCATAGGGTTTCATTGATCGCTTACTCGTGAGTGTAGCTCGGGCTGAGAAGGTCGCAGCCATGGGAAAGTTGACAGTTAAGCCTATCTAGTGACAACCCATCATAGGCTAGCTGGGTGATCTTGCAACTTGTATCATGCCGGAGTTTGATTTTCACCATAGGGTTTCATTGATCGCTTACTCGGCAACTTGTATGAAGCAGGATTTCTACTTTCCCCTTAGCGCTTCATTGATCGTGTTCTCTTGAGTGTAGCTCGGGCTGAGAATGACGCAGCCATGGGAAAGTTGACAGTTAAGCCTATCTAGTGACAGCCCATCATAGGCTAGCTGGGTGATCTTGCAACTTGTACCATGTCGGAGTTTGATTTTCCCCATAGGGTTTCATTGATCGTGTACTCTTTAGTGTAGCTCGGGCTGAGAAGGTCGCAGCCATGGGAAAGATGACAGTTAAGCCTATCTAGTGACAACCCATCATAGGCTAGCTGGGTGATCTTGCAACTTGTATCATGCCGGAGTTTGATTTTCATCTTAGGGTTTCATTGATCGCTTACTCGGCAACTTCTATGAAGCAGGATTTCTACTTTCCCCTTAGCGCTTCATTGATCGTGTACTCTTGAGTGTAGCTCGGGCTGAGAATGACGCAGCCATGGGAAAGTTGACAGTTAAGCCTATCTAGTGACAGCCCATCATAGGCTAGCTGGGTGAGCTTGCAACTTGTACCATGTCGGAGTTTGATTTTCCCCATAGGGTTTCATTGATCGTGTACTCTTGAGTGTAGCTCGGGCTGAGAAGGTCGCAGCCATGGGAAAGTTGACAGTTAAGCCTATCTAGTGACAACCCATCATAGGCTAGCTGGGTGATCTTGCAACTTGTATCATGCCGGAGTTTGATTTTCACCATAGGGTTTCATTGATCGCTTACTCGGCAACTTGTATGAAGCATGATTTCTACTTTCCCCTTAGCGCTTCATTGATCGTGTACTCTTGAGTTTAGCTCGGGCTGAGAATGACGCAGCCATGGGAAAGTTGACAGTTAAGCCTATCTAGTGACAGCCTATCATAGGCTAGCTGGGTGAGCTTGCAACTTGTACCATGTCGGAGTTTGATTTTCCCCATAGGGTTTCATTGATCGTGTACTCTTGAGTGTAGCTCGGGCTGAGAAGGTCGCAGCCATGGGAAAGTTGACAGTTAAGCCTATCTAGTGACAACCCATCATAGGCTAGCTGGGTGATCTTGCAACTTGTATCATGCCGGAGTTTGATTTACACCATAGGGTTTCATTGATCGCTTACTCGGCAACTTGTATGAAGCAGGATTTCTACTTTCCCCTTAGCGCTTCATTGATCGTGTACTCTTGAGTGTAGCTCGGGCTGAGAATGACGCAGCCATGGGAAAGTTGACAGTTAAGCCTATCTAGTGAGAGCCCATCATAGGCTAGCTGGGTGATCTTGCAACTTGTACCATGTCGGAGTTTGATTTTCCCCATAGGGTTTCATTGATCGTGTACTCTTGAGTGTATCTCGGGCTGAGAAGGTCGCAGCCATGGGAAAGTTGACAGTTAAGCCTATCTAGTGACAACCCATCATAGGCTAGCTGGGTGATCTTGCAACTTGTATCATGCCGGAGTTTGATTTACACCATAGGGTTTCATTGATCGCTTACTCGGCAACTTGTATCAAGCAGGATTTCTACTTTCCCCTTAGCGCTTCATTGATCGTGTACTCTTGAGTGTAGATCGGGCTGAGAATGACGCAGCCATGGGAAAGTTGACAGTTAAGCCTATCTAGTGACAGCCCATCATAGGCTAGCTGGGTGATCTTGCAACTTGTACCATGTCGGAGTTTGATTTTCCCCATAGGGTTTCATTGATCGTGTACTCTTGAGTGTAGCTCGGGCTGAGAAGGTCGCAGCCATGGGAAAGTTGACAGTTAAGCCTATCTAGTGACAACCCATCATAGGCTAGCTGGGTGATCTTGCAACTTGTATCATGCCGGAGTTTGATTTTCACCATAGGGTTTCATTGATCGCTTACTCGGCAACTTGTATGAAGCAGGATTTCTACTTTCCCCTTAGCGCTTCATTGATCGTGTTCTCTTGAGTGTAGCTCGGGCTGAGAATGACGCAGCCATGGGAAAGTTGACAGTTAAGCCTATCTAGTGACAGCCCATCATAGGCTAGCTGGGTGATCTTGCAACTTGTACCATGTCGGAGTTTGATTTTCCCCATAGGGTTTCATTGATCGTGTACTCTTGAGTGTAGCTCGGGCTGAGAAGGTCGCAGCCATGGGAAAGTTGACAGTTAAGCCTATCTAGTGACAACCCATCATAGGCTAGCTGGGTGATCTTGCAACTTGTATCATGCCGGAGTTTGATTTTCATCTTAGGGTTTCATTGATCGCTTACTCGGCAACTTGTATGAAGCAGGATTTCTACTTTCCCCTTAGCGCTTCATTGATCGTGTACTCTTGAGTGTAGCTCGGGCTGAGAATGACGCAGCCATGGGAAAGTTGACAGTTAAGCCTATCTAGTGACAGCCCATCATAGGCTAGCTGGGTGAGCTTGCAACTTGTACCATGTCGGAGTTTGATTTTCCCCATAGGGTTTCATTGATCGTGTACTCTTGAGTGTAGCTCGGGCTGAGAAGGTCGCAGCCATGGGAAAGTTGACAGTTAAGCCTATCTAGTGACAACCCATCATAGGCTAGCTGGGTGATCTTGCAACTTGTATCATGCCGGAGTTTGATTTACATCATAGGGTTTCATTGATCGCATACTCGGCAACTTGTATCAAGCAGGATTTCTACTTTCCCCTTAGCGCTTCATTGATCGTGTACTCTTGAGTGTAGATCGGGCTGAGAATGACGCAGCCATGGGAAAATTGACAGTTAAGCCTATCTAGTGACAGCCCATCATAGGCTAGCTGGGTGATCTTGCAACTTCTATCATGTCGGAGTTTGATTTTCCCCATAAGGTTTCATTGATCGTGTACTCTTGAGTGTAGCTCGGGCTGAGAAGGTCGCAGCCATGGGAAAGTTGACAGTTAAGCCTATCTAGTGACAACCCATCATAGGCTAGCTGGGTGATCTTGCAACTTGTATCATGCCGGAGTTTGATTTTCACCATAGGGTTTCATTGATCGCTTCCTCGGCGACTTGTATCAAGCAGGATTTCTACTTTCCCCTTAGCGCTTCATTGATCGTGTACTCTTGAGTGTAGATCGGGCTGAGAATGACGCAGCCATGGGAAAGTTGACAGTTAAGCCTATCTGGTGACAGCCCATCAAAGGCTAGCTGGGTGATCTTGCAACTTGTACCATGTCGGAGTTTGATTTTCCCCATAGGGTTTCATTGATCGTGTACTCTTGAGTGTAGCTCGGGCTGAGAAGGTCGCAGCCATGGGAAAGTTGACAGTTAAGCCTATCTAGTGACAACCCATCATAGGCTAGCTGGGTGATCTTGCAACTTGTATCATGCCGGAGTTTGATTTTCACCATAGGGTTTCATTGATCGCTTACTCGGCAACTTGTATGAAGCAGGATTTCTACTTTCCCCTTAGCGCTTCATTGATCATGTACTCTTGAGTGTAGCTCGGGCTGAGAATGACGCAGCCATGGGAAAGTTGACAGTTAAGCCTATTTAGTGACAGCCCATCATAGGCTATCTGGGTGAGCTTGCAACTTGTACCATGTCGGAGTTTGATTTTCCCCATAGGGTTTCATTGATCGTGTACTCTTGAGTGTAGCTCGGGCTGAGAAGGTCGCAGCCATGGGAAAGTTGACAGTTAAGCCTATCTAGTGACAACCCATCATAGGCTAGCTGGGTGATCTTGCAACTTGTATCATGCCGGAGTTTGATTTACATCATAGGGTTTCATTGATCGCTTACTCGGCAACTTGTATCAAGCAGGATTTCTTCTTTCCCCTTAGCGCTTCATTGATCGTGTACTCTTGAGTGTAGATCGGGCTGAGAATGACGCAGCCATGGGAAAGTTGACAGTTAAGCCTATCTAGTGACAGCCCATCATAGGCTAGCTGGGTGATCTTGCAACTTGTATCATGTCGGAGTTTGATTTTCCCCATAAGGTTTCATTGATCGTGTACTCTTGAGTGTAGCTCGGGCTGAGAAGGTCGCAGCCATGGGAAAGTTGACAGTTAAGCCTATCTAGTGACAACCCATCATAGGCTAGCTGGGTGATCTTGCAACTTGTATCATGCCGGAGTTTGATTTTCACCATACGGTTTCATTGATCGCTTCCTCGGCAACTTGTATCAAGCAGGATTTCTACTTTCCCCTTAGCGCTTCATTGATCGTGTACTCTTGAGTGTAGCTCGGGCTGAGAAGGTCGCAGCCATGGGAAAGTTGACATTTAAGCCTATCTAGTGACAACCCATCATAGGCTAGCTGGGTGATCTTGCAACTTGTATCATGCCGGAGTTTGATTTACATCATAGGGTTTCATTGATCGCTTACTCGGCAACTTGTATGAAGCAGGATTTCTACTTTCCCCTTAGCGCTTCATTGATTGTGTACTCTTGAGTGTAGCTCGGGCTGAGAATGACGCAGCCATGGGAAAGTTGACAGTTAAGCCTATCTAGTGACAGCCTATCATAGGCTAGCTGGGTGAGCTTGCAACTTGTACCATGTCGGAGTTTGATTTTCCCCATAGGGTTTCATTGATCGTGAACTCTTGAGTGTAGCTCGGGCTGAGAAGGTCGCAACCATGGGAAAGTTGACAGTTAAGCCTATCTAGTGACAGCCCATCAAAGGCTAGCTGGGTGATCTTGCAACTTGTATCATGCCGGAGTTTGATTTTCACCATAGGGTTTCATTGATCGCTTACTCGGCAACTTGTATGAAGCAGGATTTCTACTTTCCCCTTAGCGCTTCATTGATCGTGTACTCTTGAGTGTAGCTCGGGCTGAGAATGACGAAGCCATGGGAAAGTTGACAGTTAAGCCTATCTAGTGACAGCCCATCATAGGCTAGCTGGGTGAGCTTGCAACTTGTACCATGTCGGAGTTTGATTTTCCCCATAGGGTTTCATTGATCGTGTACTCTTGAGTGTAGCTCGGGCTGAGAAGGTCGCAGCCATGGGAAAGTTGACAGTTAAGCCTATCTAGTGACAACCCATCATAGGCTAGCTGGGTGATCTTGCAACTTGTATCATGCCGGAGTTTGATTTACATCATAGGGTTTCATTGATCGCATACTCGGCAACTTGTATCAAGCAGGATTTCTACTTTCCCCTTAGCGCTTCATTGATCGTGTACTCTTGAGTGTAGATCGGGCTGAGAATGACGCAGCCATGGGAAAGTTGACAGTTAAGCCTATCTAGTGACAGCCCATCATAGGCTAGCTGGGTGATCTTGCAACTTCTATCATGTCGGAGTTTGATTTTCCCCATAAGGTTTCATTGATCGTGTACTCTTGAGTGTAGCTCGGGCTGAGAAGGTCGCAGCCATGGGAAAGTTGACAGTTAAGCCTATCTAGTGACAACCCATCATGGGCTAGCTGGGTGATCTTGCAACTTGTATCATGCCGGAGTTTGATTTTCACCATAGGGTTTCATTGATCGCTTCCTCGGCAACTTGTATCAAGCAGGATTTCTACTTTCCCCTTAGCGCTTCATTGATCGTGTACTCTTGAGTGTAGATCGGGCTGAGAATGAGGCAGCCATGGGAAAGTTGACAGTTAAGCCTATCTAGTGACAGCCCATCATAGGCTAGCTGGGTGATCTTGCAACTTGTACCATGTCGGAGTTTGATTTTCACCATAGGGTTTCATTGATCGCTTACTCGTGAGTGTAGCTCGGGCTGAGAAGGTCGCAGCCATGGGAAAGTTGACAGTTAAGCCTATCTAGTGACAACCCATCATAGGCTAGCTGGGTGATCTTGCAACTTGTATCATGCCGGAGTTTGATTTTCACCATAGGGTTTCATTGATCGCTTACTCGGCAACTTGTATGAAGCAGGATTTCTACTTTCCCCTTAGCGCTTCATTGATCGTGTTCTCTTGAGTGTAGCTCGGGCTGAGAATGACGCAGCCATGGGAAAGTTGACAGTTAAGCCTATCTAGTGACAGCCCATCATAGGCTAGCTGGGTGATCTTGCAACTTGTACCATGTCGGAGTTTGATTTTCCCCATAGGGTTTCATTGATCGTGTACTCTTGAGTGTAGCTCGGGCTGAGAAGGTCGCAGCCATGGGAAAGTTGACAGTTAAGCCTATCTAGTGACAACCCATCATAGGCTAGCTGGGTGATCTTGCAACTTTTACCATGTCGGAGTTTGATTTTCACCATAGGGTTTCATTGATCGCTTACTCGTGAGTGTAGCTCGGGCTGAGAAGGTCGCAGCCATGGGAAAGTTGACAGTTAAGCCTATCTAGTGACAACCCATCATAGGCTAGCTGGGTGATCTTGCAACTTGTATCATGCCGGAGTTTGATTTTCACCATAGGGTTTCATTGATCGCTTACTCGGCAACTTGTATGAAGCAGGATTTTTACTTTCCCCCTTAGCGCTTCATTGATCGTGTACTCTTGAGTGTAGCTCGGGCTGAGAATGACGCAGCCATGGGAAAGTTGACAGTTAAGCCTATCTAGTGACAGCCCATCATAGGCTAGCTGGGTGATCTTGCAACTTGTACCATGTCGGAGTTTGATTTTCCCCATAGGGTTTCATTGATCGTGTACTCTTGAGTGTAGCTCGGGCTGAGAAGGTCGCAGCCATGGGAAAGTTGACAGTTAAGCCTATCTAGTGACAACCCATCATAGGCTAGCTGGGTGATCTTGCAACTTGTATCATGCCGGAGTTTGATTTTCACCATAGGGTTTCATTGATCGCTTACTCGGCAACTTGTATGAAGCAGGATTTCTACTTTCCCCTTAGCGCTTCATTGATCGTGTACTCTTGAGTGTAGCTCGGGCTGAGAATGACGCAGCCATGGGAAAGTTGACAGTTAAGCCTATCTAGTGACAGCCCATCATAGGCTAGCTGGGTGAGCTTGCAACTTGTACCATGTCGGAGTTTGATTTTCCCCATAGGGTTTCATTGATCGCTTACTCGGCAACCTGTATGAAGCAGGATTTCTACTTTCCCCTTAGCGCTTCATTGATCGTGTACTCTTGAGTGTAGCTCGGGCTGAGAATGACGCAGCCATGGGAAAGTTGACAGTTAAGCCTATCTAGTGACAGCCCATCATAGGCTAGCTGGGTGATTTTGCAACTTGTACCATGTCAGAGTTTGATTTTCCCCATAAGGTTTCATTGATCGTGTACTCTTGAGTGTAGCTCGGGCTGAGAAGGTCGCAGCCATGGGAAAGTTGACAGTTAAGCCTATCTAGTGACAACCCATCATAGGCTAGCTGGGTGATCTTGCAACTTTTACCATGTCGGAGTTTGATTTTCACCATAGGGTTTCATTGATCGTGTACTCTTGAGTGTAGCTCGGGCTGAGAAGGTCGCAGCCATGGGAAAGTTGACAGTTAAGCCTATCTAGTGACAACCCATCATAGGCTAGCTGGGTGATCTTGCAACTTGTACCATGTCGGAGTTTGATTTTCCCCATAAGGTTTCATTGATCGTGTACTCTTGAGTGTAGCTCGGGCTGAGAAGGTCGCAGCCATGGGAAAGTTGACAGTTAAGCCTATCTAGTGACAACCCATCATAGGCTAGCTGGGTGATCTTGCAACTTGTACCATGTCGGAGTTTGATTTTCCCCATAGGGTTTCATTGATCGTGTACTCTTGAGTGTAGCTCGGGCTGAGAAGGTCGCAGCCATGGGAAAGTTGACAGTTAAGCCTATCTAGTGACAACCCATCATAGGCTAGCTGGGTGATCTTGCAACTTGTATCATGCCGGAGTTTGATTTTCACCATAGGGTTTCATTGATCGCTTACTCGGCAACTTGTATGAAGCAGGATTTCTACTTTCCCCTTAGCGCTTCATTGATCGTGTACTCTTGAGTGTAGCTCGGGCTGAGAATGACGCAGCCATGGGAAAGTTGACAGTTAAGCCTATCTAGTGACAGCCCATCATAGGCTAGCTGGGTGAGCTTGCAACTTGTACCATGTCGGAGTTTGATTTTCCCCATAGGGTTTCATTGATCGTGTACTCTTGAGTGTAGCTCGGGCTGAGAAGGTCGCAGCCATGGGAAAGTTGACAGTTAAGCCTATCTAGTGACAACCCATCATAGGCTAGCTGGGTGATCTTGCAACTTGTATCATGCCGGAGTTTGATTTTCACCATAGGGTTTCATTGATCGCTTACTCGGCAACTTGTATGAAGCAGGATTTCTACTTTCCCCTTAGCGCTTCATTGATCGTGTACTCTTGAGTGTAGCTCGGGCTGAGAATGACGCAGCCATGGGAAAGTTGACAGTTAAGCCTATCTAGTGACAGCCCATCATAGGCTAGCTGGGTGATCTTGCAACTTGTACCATGTCGGAGTTTGATTTTCCCCATAGGGTTTCATTGATCGTGTACTCTTGAGTGTAGCTCGGGCTGAGAAGGTCGCAGCCATGTGAAAGTTGACAGTTAAGCCTATCTAGTGACAACCCATCATAGGCTAGCTGGGTGATCTTGCAACTTTTACCATGTCGGAGTTTGATTTTCACCATAGGGTTTCATTGATCGTGTACTCTTGAGTGTAGCTCGGGCTGAGAAGGTCGCAGCCATGGGAAAGTTGACAGTTAAGCCTATCTAGTGACAACCCATCATAGGCTAGCTGGGTGATCTTGCTACTTGTATCATGCCGGAGTTTGATTTTCACCATAGGGTTTCATTGATCGCTTACTCGGCAACTTGTATGAAGCAGGATTTCTACTTTCCCCTTAGCGCTTCATTGATCGTGTACTCTTGAGTGTAGCTCGGGCTGAGAATGACGCAGCCATGGGAAAGTTGACAGTTAAGCCTATCTAGTGACAGCCCATCATAGGCTAGCTGGGTGATCTTGCAACTTGTACCATGTCGGAGTTTGATTTTCCCCATAGGGTTTCATTGATCGTGTACTCTTGAGTGTAGCTCGGGCTGAGAAGGTCGCAGCCATGGGAAAGTTGACAGTTAAGCCTATCTAGTGACAACCCATCATAGGCTAGCTGGGTGATTTTGCAAATTGTATCATGCCGGAGTTTGATTTTCACCATAGGGTTTCATTGATCGCTTACTCGGCAACTTGTATGAAGCAGGATTTCTACTTTCCCCTTAGCGCTTCATTGATCGTGTACTCTTGAGTGTAGCTCGGGCTGAGAATGACGCAGCCATGGGAAAGTTGACAGTTAAGCCTATAAAGTGAGAGCCCATCATAGGCTAGCTGGGTGTTCTTGCAACTTGTACCATGTCGGAGTTTGATTTTCCCCATAGGGTTTCATTGATCGTGTACTCTTGAGTGTATCTCGGGCTGAGAAGGTCGCAGCCATGGGAAAGTTGACAGTTAAGCCTATCTAGTGACAACCCATCATAGGCTAGCTGGGTGATCTTGCAACTTGTATCATGCCGGAGTTTGATTTTCACCATAGGGTTTCATTGATCGCTTACTCGGCAACTTGTATGAAGCAGGATTTCTACTTTCCCCTTAGCGCTTCATTGATCGTGTACTCTTGAGTGCAGCTCGGGCTGAGAATGACGCAGCCATGGGAAAGTTGACAGTTAAGCCTATCTAGTGACAGCCCATCATAGGCTAGCTGGGTGATCTTGCAACTTGTACCATGTCGGAGTTTGATTTTCCCCATAGGGTTTCATTGATCGTGTACTCTTGAGTGTAGCTCGGGCTGAGAAGGTCGCAGCCATGGGAAAGTTGACAGTTAAGCCTATCTAGTGACAACCCATCATAGGCTAGCTGGGTGATCTTGCAACTTGTATCATGCCGGAGTTTGATTTTCACCATAGGGTTTCATTGATCGCTTACTCGGCAACTTGTATGAAGCAGGATTTCTACTTTCCCCTTAGCGCTTCATTGATCGTGTACTCTTGAGTGTAGCTCGGGCTGAGAATGACGCAGCCATGGGAAAGTTGACAGTTAAGCCTATCTAGTGACAGCCCATCATAGGCTAGCTGGGTGATCTTGCAACTTGTACCATGTCGGAGTTTGATTTTCCCCATTGGGTTTCATTGATCGTGTACTCTTGAGTGTAGCTCGGGCTGAGAAGGTCGCAGCCATGGGAAAGTTGACAGTTAAGCCTATCTAGTGACAACCCATCATAGGCTAGCTGGGTGATCTTGCAACTTCTATCATGCCGGAGTTTGATTTTCACCATAGGGTTTCATTGATCGCTTACTCGGCAACTTGTATGAAGCAGGATTTCTACTTTCCCCTTAGCGCTTCATTGATCGTGTACTCTTGAGTGTAGCTCGGGCTGAGAATGACGCAGCCATGGGAAAGTTGACAGTTAAGCCTATCTAGTGAGAGCCCATCATAGGCTAGCTGGGTGATCTTGCAACTTGTACCATGTCGGAGTTTGATTTTCCCCATAGGGTTTCATTGATCGTGTACTCTTGAGTGTATCTCGGGCTGAGAAGGTCGCAGCCATGGGAAAGTTGACAGTTAAGCCTATCTAGTGACAACCCATCATAGGCTAGCTGGGTGATCTTGCAACTTGTATCATGCCGGAGTTTGATTTTCACCATAGGGTTTCATTGATCGCTTACTCGGCAACTTGTATCAAGCAGGATTTCTACTTTCCCCTTAGCGCTTCATTGATCGTGTACTCTTGAGTGTAGCTCGGGCTGAGAATGACGCAGCCATGGGAAAGTTGACAGTTAAGCCTATCTAGTGACAGCCCATCATAGGCTAGCTGGGTGATTTTGCAACTTGTACCATGTCAGAGTTTGATTTTCCCCATAAGGTTTCATTGATCGTGTACTCTTGAGTGTAGCTCGGGCTGAGAAGGTCGCAGCCATGGGAAAGTTGACAGTTAAGCCTATCTAGTGACAACCCATCATAGGCTAGCTGGGTGATCTTGCAACTTTTACCATGTCGGAGTTTGATTTTCACCATAGGGTTTCATTGATCGCTTACTCGTGAGTGTAGCTCGGGCTGAGAAGGTCGCAGCCATGGGAAAGTTGACAGTTAAGCCTATCTAGTGACAACCCATCATAGGCTAGCTGGGTGATCTTGCAACTTGTATCATGCCGGAGATTGATTTTCACCATAGGGTTTCATTGATCGCTTACTCGGCAACTTGTATGAAGCAGGATTTCTACTTTCCCTTTAGCGCTTCATTGATCGTGTACTCTTGAGTGTAGCTCGGGCTGAGAATGACGCAGCCATGGGAAAGTTGACAGTTAAGCCTATCTAGTGACAGCCCATGATAGGCTAGCTGGTTGAGCTTGCAACTTGTACCATGACGGAGTTTGATTTTCCCCATAGGGTTTCATTGATCGTGTACTCTTGAGTGTAGCTCGGGCTGAGAAGGTCGCAGCCATGGGAAAGTTGACAGTTAAGCCTATCTATTGACAACCCATCATAGGCTAGCTGGGTGATCTTGCAACTTGTATCATGCCGGAGTTTGATTTTCACCATAGGGTTTCATTGATCGCTTACTCGGCAACTTGTATGAAGCAGGATTTCTACTTTCCCCTTAGCGCTTCATTGATCGTGTACTCTTGAGTGTAGCTCGGGCTGAGAATGACGCAGCCATGGGAAAGTTGACAGTTAAGCCTATCTAGTGACAGCCCCATCATAGGCTAGCTGGGTGATCTTGCAACTTGTACCATGTCGGAGTTTGATTTTCCCCATAGGGTTTCATTGATCGTGTACTCTTGAGTGTAGCTCGGGCTGAGAAGGTCGCAGCCATGGGAAAGTTGACAGTTAAGCCTATCTAGTGACAACCCATCATAGGCTAGCTGGGTGATCTTGCAAATTGTATCATGCCGGAGTTTGATTTTCACCATAGGGTTTCATTGATCGCTTACTCGGCAACTTGTATGAAGCAGGATTTCTACTTTCCCCTTAGCGCTTCATTGATCGTGTACTATTGAGTGTAGCTCGGGCTGAGAATGACGCAGCCATGGGAAAGTTGACAGTTAAGCCTATCTAGTGACAGCCCATCATAGGCTAGCTGGGTAATCTTGTAACTTGTACCATGTCGGAGTTTGATTTTCCCCATAGGGTTTCATTGATCGTGTACTCTTGAGTGTAGCTCGGGCTGAGAAAGTCGCAGCCATGGGAAAGTTGACAGTTAAGCCTATCTAGTGACAACCCATCATAGGCTAGCTGGGTGATCTTGCAACTTGTATCATGCCGGAGATTGATTTTCACCATAGGGTTTCATTGATCGCTTACTCGGCAACTTGTATGAAGCAGGATTTCTACTTTCCCCTTAGCGCTTCATTGATCGTGTACTCTTGAGTGTAGCTCGGGCTGAGAATGACGCAGCCATGGGAAAGTTGACAGTTAAGCCTATCTAGTGACAGCCCATCATAGGCTAGCTGGGTGAGCTTGCAACTTGTACCATGTCGGAGTTTGATTTTTCCCCATAGGGTTTCATTGATCGTGTACTCTTGAGTGTAGCTCGGGCTGAGAAGGTCGCAGCCATGGGAAAGTTGACAGTTAAGCCTATCTAGTGACAACCCATCATAGGCTAGCTGGGTGATCTTGCAACTTGTATCATGCCGGAGTTTGATTTACACCATAGGGTTTCATTGATCGCTTACTCGGCAACTTGTATCAAGCAGGATTTCTACTTTCCCCTTAGCGCTTCATTGATCGTGTACTCTTGAGTGTAGATCGGGCTGAGAATGACGCAGCCATGGGAAAGTTGACAGTTAAGCCTATCTAGTGACAGCCCATCATAGGCTAGCTGGGTGATCTTGCAACTTGTACCATGTCGGAGTTTGATTTTCCCCATAGGGTTTCATTGATCGTGTACTCTTGAGTGTAGCTCGGGCTGAGAAGGTCGCAGCCATGGGAAAGTTGACAGTTAAGCCTATCTAGTGACAACCCATCATAGGCTAGCTAGGTGATCTTGCAACTTGTATCATGCCGGAGTTTGATTTACACCATAGGGTTTCATTGATCGCTTACTCGGCAACTTGTATGAAGCAGGATTTCTACTTTCCCCTTAGCGCTTCATTGATCGTGTACTCTTGAGTGTAGCTCGGGCTGAGAATGACGCAGCCATGGGAAAGTTGACAGTTAAGCCTATCTAGTGACAGCCCATCATAGGCTAGCTGGGTGATTTTGCAACTTGTACCATGTCAGAGTTTGATTTTCCCCATAAGGTTTCATTGATCGTGTACTCTTGAGTGTAGCTCGGGCTGAGAAGGTCGCAGCCATGGGAAAGTTGACAGTTAAGCCTATCTAGTGACAACCCATCATAGGCTAGCTGGGTGATCTTGCAACTTTTACCATGTCGGAGTTTGATTTTCACCATAGGGATTCATTGATCGCTTACTCGTGAGTGTAGCTCGGGCTGAGAAGGTCGCAGCCATGGGAAAGTTGACAGTTAAGCCTATCTAGTGACAACCCATCATAGGCTAGCTGGGTGATCTTGCAACTTGTATCATGCCGGAGTTTGATTTTCACCATAGGGTTTCATTGATCGCTTACTCGGCAACTTGTATGAAGCAGGATTTTTACTTTCCCCTTAGCGCTTCATTGATCGTGTACTCTTGAGTGTAGCTCGGGCTGAGAATGACGCAGCCATGGGAAAGTTGACAGTTAAGCCTATCTAGTGACAGCCCATCATAGGCTAGCTGGGTGATCTTGCAACTTGTACCATGTCGGAGTTTGATTTTCCCCATAGGGTTTCATTGATCGTGTACTCTTGAGTGTAGCTCGGGCTGAGAAGGTCACAGCCATGGGAAAGTTGACAGTTAAGCCTATCTAGTGACAACCCATCACAGGCTAGCTGGGTGATCTTGCAACTTGTATCATGCCGGAGTTTGATTTTCACCATAGGGTTTCATTGATCGCTTACTCGGCAACTTGTATGAAGCAGGATTTCTACTTTCCCCTTAGCGCTTCATTAATCGTGTACTCTTGAGTGTAGCTCGGGCTGAGAATGACGCAGCCATGGGAACGTTGACAGTTAAGCCTATCTAGTGACAGCCCATCATAGGCTAGCTGGGTGAGCTTGCAACTTGTACCATGTCGGAGTTTGATTTTCCCCATAGGGTTTCATTGATCGTGTACTCTTGAGTGTAGCTCGGGCTGAGAAGGTCGCAGTCATGGGAAAGTTGACAGTTAAGCCTATCTAGTGACAACCCATCATAGGCTAGCTGGGTGATCTTGCAACTTGTATCATGCCGGAGTTTGATTTTCACCATAGGGTTTCATTGATCGCTTACTCGGCAACTTGTATGAAGCAGGATTTCTACTTTCCCCTTAGCGCTTCATTGATCGTGTACTCTTGAGTGTAGCTCGGGCTGAGAATGACGCAGCCATGGGAAAGTTGACAGTTAAGCCTATCTAGTGACAGCCCATCATAGGCTAGCTGGGTGATCTTGCAACTTGTACCATGTCGGAGTTTGATTTTCCCCGTAGGGTTTCATTGATCGTGTACTCTTGAGTGTAGCTCGGGCTGAGAAGGTCGCAGCCATGGGAAAGTTGACAGTTAAGCCTATCTAGTGACAACCCATCATAGGCTAGCTGGGTGATCTTGCAAATTGTATCATGCCGGAGTTTGATTTTCACCATAGGGTTTCATTGATCGCTTACTCGGCAACTTGTATGAAGCAGGATTTCTACTTTCCCCTTAGCGCTTCATTGATCGTGTACTCTTGAGTGTAGCTCGGGCTGAGAATGACGCAGCCATGGGAAAGTTGACAGTTAAGCCTATCTAGTGACAGCCCATCATAGGCTAGCTGGGTGATTTTGCAACTTGTACCATGTCAGAGTTTGATTTTCCCCATAACGTTTCATTGATCGTGTACTCTTGAGTGTAGCTCGGGCTGAGAAGGTCGCAGCCATGGGAAAGTTGACAGTTAAGCCTATCTAGTGACAACCCATCATAGGGTAGCTGGGTGATCTTGCAACTTTTACCATGTCGGAGTTTGATTTTCACCATAGGGTTTCATTGATCGCTTACTCGTGAGAGTAGCTCGGGCTGAGAAGGTCCCAGCCATGGGAAAGTTGACAGTTAAGCCTATCTAGTGACAACCCATCATAGGCTAGCTGGGTGATCTTGCAACTTGTATCATGCCGGAGTTTGATTTTCAACATAGGGTTTCATTGATCGCTTACTCGGCAACTTGTATGAAGCAGGATTTTTACTTTCCCCTTAGCGCTTCATTGATCGTGTACTCTTGAGTGTAGCTCGGGCTGAGAATGACGCAGCCATGGGAAAGTTGACAGTTAAGCCTATCTAGTGACAGCCCATCATAGGCTAGCTGGGTGATCTTGCAACTTGTACCATGTCGGAGTTTGATTTTCCCCATAGGTTTTCATTGATCGTGTACTCTTGAGTGTAGCTCGGGCTGAGAAGGTCGCAGCCATGGGAAAGTTGACAGTTAAGCCTATCTAGTGACAACCCATCATAGGCTAGCTGGGTGATCTTGCAACTTGTATCATGCCGGAGTTTGATTTTCACCATAGGGTTTCATTGATCGCTTACTCGGCAACTTGTATGAAGCAGGATTTCTACTTTCCCCTTAGCGCTTCATTGATCGTGTACTCTTGAGTGTAGCTCGGGCTGAGAATGACGCAGCCATGGGAAAGTTGACAGTTAAGCCTATCTAGTGACAGCCCATCATAGGCTAGCTGGGTGAGCTTGCAACTTGTACCATGTCGGAGTTTGATTTTCCCCATAGGGTTTCATTGATCGTGTACTCTTGAGTGTAGCTCGGGCTGAGAAGGTCGCAGCCATGGGAAAGTTGACAGTTAAGCCTATCTAGTGACAACCCATCATAGGCTAGCTGGGTGATCTTGCAACTTGTATCATGCCGGAGTTTGATTTTCACCATAGGGTTTCATTGATCGCTTACTCGGCAACTTGTATGAAGCAGGATTTCTACTTTCCCCTTAGCGCTTCATTGATCGTGTACTCTTGAGTGTAGCTCGGGCTGAGAATGACGCAGCCATGGGAAAGTTGACAGTTAAGCCTATCTAGTGACAGCCCATCATAGGCTAGCTGGGTGATCTTGCAACTTGTACCATGTCGGAGTTTGATTTTCCCCATTGGGTTTCATTGATCGTGTACTCTTGAGTGTAGCTCGGGCTGAGAAGGTCGCAGCCATGGGAAAGTTGACAGTTAAGCCTATCTAGTGACAACCCATCATAGGCTAGCTGGGTGATCTTGCAACTTCTATCATGCCGGAGTTTGATTTTCACCATAGGGTTTCATTGATCGCTTACTCGGCAACTTGTATGAAGCAGGATTTCTACTTTCCCCTTAGCGCTTCATTGATCGTGTACTCTTGAGTGTAGCTCGGGCTGAGAATGACGCAGCCATGGGAAAGTTGACAGTTAAGCCTATCTAGTGAGAGCCCATCATAGGCTAGCTGGGTGATCTTGCAACTTGTACCATGTCGGAGTTTGATTTTCCCCATAGGGTTTCATTGATCGTGTACTCTTGAGTGTATCTCGGGCTGAGAAGGTCGCAGCCATGGGAAATTTGACAGTTAAGCCTATCTAGTGACAACCCATCATAGGCTAGCTGGGTGATCTTGCAACTTGTATCATGCCGGAGTTTGATTTTCACCATAGGGTTTCATTGATCGCTTACTCGGCAACTTGTATGAAGCAGGATTTCTACTTTCCCCTTAGCGCTTCATTGATCGTGTACTCTTGAGTGTAGCTCGGGCTGAGAATGACGCAGCCATGGGAAAGTTGACAGTTAAGCCTATCTAGTGACAGCCCATCATAGGCTAGCTGGGTGATCTTGCAACTTGTACCATGTCGGAGTTTGATTTTCCCCATAGGGTTTCATTGATCGTGTACTCTTGAGTGTAGCTCGGGCTGAGAAGGTCGCAGCCATGGGAAAGTTGACAGTTAAGCCTATCTAGTGACAACCCATCATAGGCTAGCTGGGTGATCTTGCAACTTTTACCATGTCGGAGTTTGATTTTCACCATAGGGTTTCATTGATCGCTTACTCGTGAGTGTAGCTCGGGCTGAGAAGGTCGCAGCCATGGGAAAGTTGACAGTTAAGCCTATCTAGTGACAACCCATCATAGGCTAGCTGGGTGATTTTGCAAATTGTATCATGCCGGAGTTTGATTTTCACCATAGGGTTTCATTGATCGCTTACTCGGCAACTTGTATGAAGCAGGATTTCTACTTTCCCCTTAGCGCTTCATTGATCGTGTACTCTTGAGTGTAGCTCGGGCTGAGAATGACGCAGCCATGGGAAAGTTGACAGTTAAGCCTATCTAGTGACAGCCCATCATAGGCTAGCTGGGTGATCTTGCAACTTGTACCATGTCGGAGTTTGATTTTCCCCATAGGGTTTCTTTGATCGTGTACTCTTGAGTGTAGCTCGGGCTGAGAAGGTCGCAGCCATGGGAAAGTTGACAGTTAAGCCTATCTAGTGACAACCCATCATAGGCTAGCTGGGTGATCTTGCAACTTGTATCATGCCGGAGTTTGATTTTCACCATAGGGTTTCATTGATCGCTTTCTCGGCAACTTGTATGAAGCAGGATTTCTACTTTCCCCTTAGCGCTTCATTGATCGTGTACTCTTGAGTGTAGCTCGGGCTGAGAATGACGCAGCCATGGGAAAGTTGACAGTTAAGCCTATCTAGTGACAGCCCATCACAGGCTAGCTGGGTGAGCTTGCAACTTGTACCATGTCGGAGTTTGATTTTCCCCATAGGGTTTCATTGATCGTGTACTCTTGAGTGTAGCTCGGGCTGAGAAGGTCGCAGCCATAGGAAAGTTGACAGTTAAGCCTATCTAGTGACAACCCATCATAGGCTAGCTGGGTGATCTTGCAACTTATATCATGCCGGAGTTTGATTTTCACCATAGGGTTTCATTGATCGCTTACTCGGCAACTTGTATGAAGCAGGATTTCTACTTTCCCCTTAGCGCTTCATTGATCGTGTACTCTTGAGTGTAGCTCGGGCTGAGAATGACGCAGCCATGGGAAAGTTGACAGTTAAGCCTATCTAGTGAGAGCCCATCATAGGCTAGCTGGGTGTTCTTGCAACTTGTACCATGTCGGAGTTTGATTTTCCCCATAGGGTTTCATTGATCGTGTACTCTTGAGTGTATCTCGGGCTGAGAAGGTCGCAGCCATGGGAAAGTTGACAGTTAAGCCTATCTAGTGACAACCCATCATAGTCTAGCTGGGTGATCTTGCAACTTGTATCATGCCGGAGTTTGATTTTCACCATAGGGTTTCATTGATCGCTTACTCGGCAACTTGTATGAAGCAGGATTTCTACTTTCCCCTTAGCGCTTCATTGATCGTGTACTCTTGAGTGCAGCTCGGGCTGAGAATGACGCAGCCATGGGAAAGTTGACAGTTAAGCCTATCTAGTGACAGCCCATCATAGGCTAGCTGGGTGATCTTGCAACTTGTACCATGTCGGAGTTTGATTTTCCCCATAGGGTTTCATTGATCGTGTACTCTTGAGTGTAGCTCGGGCTGAGAAGGTCGCAGCCATGGGAAAGTTGACAGTTAAGCCTATCTAGTGACAACCCATCATAGGCTAGCTGGGTGATCTTGCAACTTGTATCATGCCGGAGTTTGATTTTCACCATAGGGTTTCATTGATCGCTTACTCGGCAACTTGTATGAAGCAGGATTTCTACTTTCCCCTTAGCGCTTCATTGATCGTGTACTCTTGAGTGTAGCTCGGGCTGAGAAGGTCGCAGCCATGGGAAAGTTGACAGTTAAGCCTATCTAGTGACAACCCATCATAGGCTAGCTGGGTGATCTTGCAACTTGTATCATGCCGGAGTTTGATTTTCACCATAGGGTTTCATTGATCGCTTACTCGGCAACTTGTATGAAGCAGGATTTCTACTTTCCCCTTAGCGCTTCATTGATCGTGTACTCTTGAGTGTAGCTCGGGCTGAGAATGACGCAGCCATGGGAAAGTTGACAGTTAAGCCTATCTAGTGACAGCCCATCACAGGCTAGCTGGGTGATTTTGCAACTTGTACCATGTCGGAGTTTGATTTTCCCCATAGGGTTTCATTGATCTTGTACTCTTGAGTGTAGCTCGGGCTGAGAAGGTCGCAGCCATAGGAAAGTTGACAGTTAAGCCTATCTAGTGACAACCCATCATAGGCTAGCTGGGTGATCTTGCAACTTCTATCATGCCGGAGTTTGATTTTCACCATAGGGTTTCATTGATCGCTTACTCGGCAACTTGTATGAAGCAGGATTTCTACTTTCCCCTTAGCGCTTCATTGATCGTGTACTCTTGAGTGTAGCTCGGGCTGAGAATGACGCAGCCATGGGAAAGTTGACAGTTAAGCCTATCTAGTGAGAGCCCATCATAGGCTATCTGGGTGATCTTGCAACTTGTACCATGTCGGAGTTTGATTTTCCCCATAGGGTTTCATTGATCGTGTACTCTTGAGTGTATCTCGGGCTGAGAAGGTCGCAGCCATGGGAAAGTTGACAGTTAAGCCTATCTAGTGACAACCCATCATAGGCTAGCTGGGTGATCTTGCAACTTGTATCATGCCGGAGTTTGATTTTCACCATAGGGTTTCATTGATCGCTTACTCGGCAACCTGTATGAAGCAGGATTTCTACTTTCCCCTTAGCGCTTCATTGATCGTGTACTCTTGAGTGTAGCTCGGGCTGAGAATGACGCAGCCATGGGAAAGTTGACAGTTAAGCCTATCTAGTGACAGCCCATCATAGGCTAGCTGGGTGATTTTGCAACTTGTACCATGTCAGAGTTTGATTTTCCCCATAAGGTTTCATTGATCGTGTACTCTTGAGTGTAGCTCGGGCTGAGAAGGTCGCAGCCATGGGAAAGTTGACAGTTAAGCCTATCTAGTGACAACCCATCATAGGCTAGCTGGGTGATCTTGCAACTTTTACCATGTCGGAGTTTGATTTTCACCATAGGGTTTCATTGATCGCTTATTCGTGAGTGTAGCTCGGGATGAGAAGGTCGCAGCCATGGGAAAGTTGACAGTTAAGCCTATCTAGTGACAACCCATCATAGGCTAGCTGGGTGATCTTGCAACTTGTATCATGCCGGAGTTTGATTTTCACCATAGGGTTTCATTGATCGCTTACTCGGCAACTTGTATGAAGCAGGATTTTTACTTTCCCCTTAGCGCTTCATTGATCGTGTACTCTTGAGTGTAGCTCGGGCTGAGAATGACGCAGCCATGGGAAAGTTGACAGTTAAGCCTATCTAGTGACAGCCCATCATAGGCTAGCTGGGTGATCTTGCAACTTGTACCATGTCGGAGTTTGATTTTCCCCATAGGGTTTCATTGATCGTGTACTCTTGAGTGTAGCTCGGGCTGAGAAGGTCACAGCCATGGGAAAGTTGACAGTTAAGCCTATCTAGTGACAACCCATCACAGGCTAGCTGGGTGATCTTGCAACTTGTATCATGCCGGAGTTTGATTTTCACCATAGGGTTTCATTGATCGCTTACTCGGCAACTTGTATGAAGCAGGATTTCTACTTTCCCCTTAGCGCTTCATTAATCGTGTACTCTTGAGTGTAGCTCGGGCTGAGAATGACGCAGCCATGGGAACGTTGACAGTTAAGCCTATCTAGTGACAGCCCATCATAGGCTAGCTGGGTGAGCTTGCAACTTGTACCATGTCGGAGTTTGATTTTCCCCATAGGGTTTCATTGATCGTGTACTCTTGAGTGTAGCTCGGGCTGAGAAGGTCGCAGTCATGGGAAAGTTGACAGTTAAGCCTATCTAGTGACAACCCATCATAGGCTAGCTGGGTGATCTTGCAACTTGTATCATGCCGGAGTTTGATTTTCACCATAGGGTTTCATTGATCGCTTACTCGGCAACTTGTATGAAGCAGGATTTCTACTTTCCCCTTAGCGCTTCATTGATCGTGTACTCTTGAGTGTAGCTCGGGCTGAGAATGACGCAGCCATGGGAAAGTTGACAGTTAAGCCTATCTAGTGACAGCCCATCATAGGCTAGCTGGGTGATCTTGCAACTTGTACCATGTCGGAGTTTGATTTTCCCCATAGGGTTTCATTGATCGTGTACTCTTGAGTGTAGCTCGGGCTGAGAAGGTCGCAGCCATGGGAAAGTTGACAGTTAAGCCTATCTAGTGACAACCCATCATAGGCTAGCTGGGTGATCTTGCAAATTGTATCATGCCGGAGTTTGATTTTCACCATAGGGTTTCATTGATCGCTTACTCGGCAACTTGTATGAAGCAGGATTTCTACTTTCCCCTTAGCGCTTCATTGATCGTGTACTCTTGAGTGTAGCTCGGGCTGAGAATGACGCAGCCATGGGAAAGTTGACAGTTAAGCCTATCTAGTGACAGCCCATCATAGGCTAGCTGGGTGATTTTGCAACTTGTACCATGTCAGAGTTTGATTTTCCCCATAACGTTTCATTGATCGTGTACTCTTGAGTGTAGCTCGGGCTGAGAAGGTCGCAGCCATGGGAAAGTTGACAGTTAAGCCTATCTAGTGACAACCCATCATAGGCTAGCTGGGTGATCTTGCAACTTTTACCATGTCGGAGTTTGATTTTCACCATAGGGTTTCATTGATCGCTTACTCGTGAGTGTAGCTCGGGCTGAGAAGGTCCCAGCCATGGGAAAGTTGACAGTTAAGCCTATCTAGTGACAACCCATCATAGGCTAGCTGGGTGATCTTGCAACTTGTATCATGCCGGAGTTTGATTTTCACCATAGGGTTTCATTGATCGCTTACTCGGCAACTTGTATGAAGCAGGATTTTTACTTTCCCCTTAGCGCTTCATTGATCGTGTACTCTTGAGTGTAGCTCGGGCTGAGAATGACGCAGCCATGGGAAAGTTGACAGTTAAGCCTATCTAGTGACAGCCCATCATAGGCTAGCTGGGTGATCTTGCAACTTGTACCATGTCGGAGTTTGATTTTCCCCATAGGTTTTCATTGATCGTGTACTCTTGAGTGTAGCTCGGGCTGAGAAGGTCGCAGCCATGGGAAAGTTGACAGTTAAGCCTATCTAGTGACAACCCATCATAGGCTAGCTGGGTGATCTTGCAACTTGTATCATGCCGGAGTTTGATTTTCACCATAGGGTTTCATTGATCGCTTACTCGGCAACTTGTATGAAGCAGGATTTCTACTTTCCCCTTAGCGCTTCATTGATCGTGTACTCTTGAGTGTAGCTCGGGCTGAGAATGACGCAGCCATGGGAAAGTTGACAGTTAAGCCTATCTAGTGACAGCCCATCATAGGCTAGCTGGGTGAGCTTGCAACTTGTACCATGTCGGAGTTTGATTTTCCCCATAGGGTTTCATTGATCGTGTACTCTTGAGTGTAGCTCGGGCTGAGAAGGTCGCAGCCATGGGAAAGTTGACAGTTAAGCCTATCTAGTGACAACCCATCATAGGCTAGCTGGGTGATCTTGCAACTTGTATCATGCCGGAGTTTGATTTTCACCATAGGGTTTCATTGATCGCTTACTCGGCAACTTGTATGAAGCAGGATTTCTACTTTCCCCTTAGCGCTTCATTGATCGTGTACTCTTGAGTGTAGCTCGGGCTGAGAATGACGCAGCCATGGGAAAGTTGACAGTTAAGCCTATCTAGTGACAGCCCATCATAGGCTAGCTGGGTGATCTTGCAACTTGTACCATGTCGGAGTTTGATTTTCCCCATTGGGTTTCATTGATCGTGTACTCTTGAGTGTAGCTCGGGCTGAGAAGGTCGCAGCCATGGGAAAGTTGACAGTTAAGCCTATCTAGTGACAACCCATCATAGGCTAGCTGGGTGATCTTGCAACTTCTATCATGCCGGAGTTTGATTTTCACCATAGGGTTTCATTGATCGCTTACTCGGCAACTTGTATGAAGCAGGATTTCTACTTTCCCCTTAGCGCTTCATTGATCGTGTACTCTTGAGTGTAGCTCGGGCTGAGAATGACGCAGCCATGGGAAAGTTGACAGTTAAGCCTATCTAGTGAGAGCCCATCATAGGCTAGCTGGGTGATCTTGCAACTTGTACCATGTCGGAGTTTGATTTTCCCCATAGGGTTTCATTGATCGTGTACTCTTGAGTGTATCTCGGGCTGAGAAGGTCGCAGCCATGGGAAAGTTGACAGTTAAGCCTATCTAGTGACAACCCATCATAGGCTAGCTGGGTGATCTTGCAACTTGTATCATGCCGGAGTTTGATTTTCACCATAGGGTTTCATTGATCGCTTACTCGGCAACTTGTATCAAGCAGGATTTCTACTTTCCCCTTAGCGCTTCATTGATCGTGTACTCTTGAGTGTAGCTCGGGCTGAGAATGACGCAGCCATGGGAAAGTTGACAGTTAAGCCTATCTAGTGACAGCCCATCATAGGCTAGCTGGGTGATCTTGCAACTTGTATCATGCCGGAGTTTGATTTTCACCATAGGGTTTCATTGATCGCTTACTCGGCAACTTGTATGAAGCAGGATTTCTACTTTCCCCTTAGCGCTTCATTGATCGTGTACTCTTGAGTGTAGCTCGGGCTGAGAATGACGCAGCCATGGGAAAGTTGACAGTTAAGCCTATCTAGTGACAGCCCATCATAGGCTAGCTGGGTGATTTTGCAACTTGTACCATGTCAGAGTTTGATTTTCCCCATAAGGTTTCATTGATCGTGTACTCTTGAGTGTAGCTCGGGCTGAGAAGGTCGCAGCCATGGGAAAGTTGACAGTTAAGCCTATCTAGTGACAACCCATCATAGGCTAGCTAGGTGATCTTGCAACTTGTATCATGCCGGAGTTTGATTTACACCATAGGGTTTCATTGATCGCTTACTCGGCAACTTGTATGAAGCAGGATTTCTACTTTCCCCTTAGCGCTTCATTGATCGTGTACTCTTGAGTGTAGCTCGGGCTGAGAATGACGCAGCCATGGGAAAGTTGACAGTTAAGCCTATCTAGTGACAGCCCATCATAGGCTAGCTGGGTGATTTTGCAACTTGTACCATGTCAGAGTTTGATTTTCCCCATAAGGTTTCATTGATCGTGTACTCTTGAGTGTAGCTCGGGCTGAGAAGGTCGCAGCCATGGGAAAGTTGACAGTTAAGCCTATCTAGTGACAACCCATCATAGGCTAGCTGGGTGATCTTGCAACTTTTACCATGTCGGAGTTTGATTTTCACCATAGGGATTCATTGATCGCTTACTCGTGAGTGTAGCTCGGGCTGAGAAGGTCGCAGCCATGGGAAAGTTGACAGTTAAGCCTATCTAGTGACAACCCATCATAGGCTAGCTGGGTGATCTTGCAACTTGTATCATGCCGGAGTTTGATTTTCACCATAGGGTTTCATTGATCGCTTACTCGGCAACTTGTATGAAGCAGGATTTTTACTTTCCCCTTAGCGCTTCATTGATCGTGTACTCTTGAGTGTAGCTCGGGCTGAGAATGACGCAGCCATGGGAAAGTTGACAGTTAAGCCTATCTAGTGACAGCCCATCATAGGCTAGCTGGGTGATCTTGCAACTTGTACCATGTCGGAGTTTGATTTTCCCCATAGGGTTTCATTGATCGTGTACGCTTGAGTGTAGCTCGGGCTGAGAAGGTCGCAGCCATGGGAAAGTTGACAGTTAAGCCTATCTAGTGACAACCCATCATAGGCTAGCTGGGTGATCTTGCAACTTGTATCATGCCGGAGTTTGATTTACACCATAGGGTTTCATTGATCGCTTACTCGGCAACTTGTATCAAGCAGGATTTCTACTTTCCCCTTAGCGCTTCATTGATCGTGTACTCTTGAGTGTAGATCGGGCTGAGAATGACGCAGCCATGGGAAAGTTGACAGTTAAGCCTATCTAGTGACAGCCCATCATAGGCTAGCTGGGTGATCTTGCAACTTGTACCATGTCGGAGTTTGATTTTCCCCATAAGGTTTCATTGATCGTGTACTCTTGAGTGTAGCTCGGGCTGAGAAGGTCGCAGCCATGGGAAAGTTGACAGTTAAGCCTATCTAGTGACAACCCATCATAGGCTAGCTGGGTGATCTTGCAACTTGTATCATGCCGGAGTTTGATTTTCACCATAGGGTTTCATTGATAGCTTACTCGGCAACTTGTATGAAGCAGGATTTTTACTTTCCCCTTAGCGCTTCATTGATCGTGTACTCTTGAGTGTAGCTCGGGCTGAGAATGACGCAGCCATGGGAAAGTTGACAGTTAAGCCTATCTAGTGACAGCCCATCATAGGCTAGCTGGGTGATCTTGCAACTTGTACCATGTCGGAGTTTGATTTTCCCCATAGGGTTTCATTGATCGTGTACTCTTGAGTGTAGCTCGGGCTGAGAAGGTCGCAGCCATGGGAAAGTTGACAGTTAAGCCTATCTAGTGACAACCCATCATAGGCTAGCTGGGTGATCTTGCAACTTGTATCATGCCGGAGTTTGATTTTCACCATAGGGTTTCATTGATCGCTTACTCGGCAACTTGTATGAAGCAGGATTTCTACTTTCCCCTTAGCGCTTCATTGATCGTGTACTCTTGAGTGTAGCTCGGGCTGAGAATGACGCAGCCATGGGAACGTTGACAGTTAAGCCTATCTAGTGACAGCCCATCATAGGCTAGCTGGGTGAGCTTGCAACTTGTACCATGTCGGAGTTTGATTTTCCCCATAGGGTTTCATTGATCGTGTACTCTTGAGTGTAGCTCGGGCTGAGAAGGTCGCAGTCATGGGAAAGTTGACAGTTAAGCCTATCTAGTGACAACCCATCATAGGCTAGCTGGGTGATCTTGCAACTTGTATCATGCCGGAGTTTGATTTTCACCATAGGGTTTCATTGATCGCTTACTCGGCAACTTGTATGAAGCAGGATTTCTACTTTCCCCTTAGCGCTTCATTGATCGTGTACTCTTGAGTGTAGCTCGGGCTGAGAATGACGCAGCCATGGGAAAGTTGACAGTTAAGCCTATCTAGTGACAGCCCATCATAGGCTAGCTGGGTGATCTTGCAACTTGTACCATGTCGGAGTTTGATTTTCCCCATAGGGTTTCATTGATCGTGTACTCTTGAGTGTAGCTCGGGCTGAGAAGGTCGCAGCCATGGGAAAGTTGACAGTTAAGCCTATCTAGTGACAACCCATCATAGGCTAGCTGGGTGATCTTGCAACTTGTATCATGCCGGAGTTTGATTTTCACCATAGGGTTTCATTGATCGCTTACTCGGCAACCTGTATGAAGCAGGATTTCTACTTTCCCCTTAGCGCTTCATTGATCGTGTACTCTTGAGTGTAGCTCGGGCTGAGAATGACGCAGCCATGGGAAAGTTGACAGTTAAGCCTATCTAGTGACAGCCCATCATAGGCTAGCTGGGTGATTTTGCAACTTGTACCATGTCAGAGTTTGATTTTCCCCATAAGGTTTCATTGATCGTGTACTCTTGAGTGTAGCTCGGGCTGAGAAGGTCGCAGCCATGGGAAAGTTGACAGTTAAGCCTATCTAGTGACAACCCATCATAGGCTAGCTGGGTGATCTTGCAACTTTTACCATGTCGGAGTTTGATTTTCACCATAGGGTTTCATTGATCGCTTATTCGTGAGTGTAGCTCGGGCTGAGAAGGTCGCAGCCATGGGAAAGTTGACAGTTAAGCCTATCTAGTGACAACCCATCATAGGCTAGCTGGGTGATCTTGCAACTTGTATCATGCCGGAGTTTGATTTTCACCATAGGGTTTCATTGATCGCTTACTCGGCAACTTGTATGAAGCAGGATTTTTACTTTCCCCTTAGCGCTTCATTGATCGTGTACTCTTGAGTGTAGCTCGGGCTGAGAATGACGCAGCCATGGGAAAGTTGACAGTTAAGCCTATCTAGTGACAGCCCATCATAGGCTAGCTGGGTGATCTTGCAACTTGTACCATGTCGGAGTTTGATTTTCCCCATAGGGTTTCATTGATCGTGTACTCTTGAGTGTAGCTCGGGCTGAGAAGGTCGCAGCCATGGGAAAGTTGACAGTTAAGCCTATCTAGTGACAACCCATCACAGGCTAGCTGGGTGATCTTGCAACTTGTATCATGCCGGAGTTTGATTTTCACCATAGGGTTTCATTGATCGCTTACTCGGCAACTTGTATGAAGCAGGATTTCTACTTTCCCCTTAGCGCTTCATTGATCGTGTACTCTTGAGTGTAGCTCGGGCTGAGAATGACGCAGCCATGGGAACGTTGACAGTTAAGCCTATCTAGTGACAGCCCATCATAGGCTAGCTGGGTGAGCTTGCAACTTGTACCATGTCGGAGTTTGATTTTCACCATAGGGTTTCATTGATCGCTTACTCGGCAACTTGTATGAAGCAGGATTTCTACTTTCCCCTTAGCGCTTCATTGATCGTGTACTCTTGAGTGTAGCTCGGGCTGAGAATGACGCAGCCATGGGAAAGTTGACAGTTAAGCCTATCTAGTGACAGCCCATCATAGGCTAGCTGGGTGATCTTGCAACTTGTACCATGTCGGAGTTTGATTTTCCCCATAGGGTTTCATTGATCGTGTACTCTTGAGTGTAGCTCGGGCTGAGAAGGTCGCAGCCATGGGAAAGTTGACAGTTAAGCCTATCTAGTGACAGCCCATCATAGGCTAGCTGGGTGATCTTGCAAATTGTATCATGCCGGAGTTTGATTTTCACCATAGGGTTTCATTGATCGCTTACTCGGCAACTTGTATCAAGCAGGATTTCTAATTTCCCCTTAGCGCTTCATTGATCGTGTACTCTTGAGTGTAGCTCGGGCTGAGAATGACGCAGCCATGGGAAAGTTGACAGTTAAGCCTATCTAGTGACAGCCCATCATAGGCTAGCTGGGTGATCTTGCAACTTGTACCATGTCGGAGTTTGATTTTCCCCATAGGGTTTCATTGATCGTGTACTCTTGAGTGTAGCTCGGGCTGAGAAGGTCGCAGCCATGGGAAAGTTGACAGTTAAGCCTATCTAGTGACAACCCATCATAGGCTAGCTGGGTGATCTTGCAACTTGTATCATGCCGGAGTTTGATTTTCACCATAGGGTTTCATTGATCGCTTACTCGGCAACTTGTATGAAGCAGGATTTCTACTTTCCCCTTAGCGCTTCATTGATCGTGTACTCTTGAGTGTAGCTCGGGCTGAGAATGACGCAGCCATGGGAAAGTTGACAGTTAAGCCTATCTAGTGACAGACCATCATAGGCTAGCTGGGTGATTTTGCAACTTGTACCATGTCAGAGTTTGATTTTCCCCATAAGGTTTCATTGATCGTGTACTCTTGAGTGTAGCTCGGGCTGAGAAGGTCGCAGCCATGGGAAAGTTGACAGTTAAGCCTATCTAGTGACAACCCATCATAGGCTAGCTGGGTGATCTTGCAACTTTTACCATGTCGGAGTTTGATTTTCACCATAGGGTTTCATTGATCGCTTACTCGGCAACTTGTATGAAGCAGGATTTCTACTTTCCCCTTAGCGCTTCATTGATCGTGTACTCTTGAGTGTAGCTCGGGCTGAGAATGACGCAGCCATGGGAAAGTTGACAGTTAAGCCTATCTAGTGACAGCCCATCATAGGCTAGCTGGGTGAGCTTGCAACTTGTACCATGTCGGAGTTTGATTTTCCCCATAGGGTTTCATTGATCGTGTACTCTTGAGTGTAGCTCGGGCTGAGAAGGTCGCAGCCATGGGAAAGTTGACAGTTAAGCCTATCTAGTGACAACCCATCATAGGCTAGCTGGGTGATCTTGCAACTTGTATCATGCCGGAGTTTGATTTTCACCATAGGGTTTCATTGATCGCTTACTCGGCAACTTGTATGAAGCAGGATTTCTACTTTCCCCTTAGCGCTTCATTGATCGTGTACTCTTGAGTGTAGCTCGGGCTGAGAATGACGCAGCCATGGGAAAGTTGACAGTTAAGCCTATCTAGTGACAGCCCATCATAGGCTAGCTGGGTGATCTTGCAACTTGTACCATGTCGGAGTTTGATTTTCCCCATTGGGTTTCATTGATCGTGTACTCTTGAGTGTAGCTCGGGCTGAGAAGGTCGCAGCCATGGGAAAGTTGACAGTTAAGCCTATCTAGTGACAACCCATCATAGGCTAGCTGGGTGATCTTGCAACTTCTATCATGCCGGAGTTTGATTTTCACCATAGGGTTTCATTGATCGCTTACTCGGCAACTTGTATGAAGCAGGATTTCTACTTTCCCCTTAGCGCTTCATTGATCGTGTACTCTTGAGTGTAGCTCGGGCTGAGAATGACGCAGCCATGGGAAAGTTGACAGTTAAGCCTATCTAGTGAGAGCCCATCATAGGCTAGCTGGGTGATCTTGCAACTTGTACCATGTCGGAGTTTGATTTTCCCCATAGGGTTTCATTGATCGTGTACTCTTGAGTGTATCTCGGGCTGAGAAGGTCGCAGCCATGGGAAAGTTGACAGTTAAGCCTATCTAGTGACAACCCATCATAGGCTAGCTGGGTGATCTTGCAACTTGTATCATGCCGGAGTTTGATTTTCACCATAGGGTTTCATTGATCGCTTACTCGGCAACTTGTATCAAGCAGGATTTCTACTTTCCCCTTAGCGCTTCATTGATCGTGTACTCTTGAGTGTAGCTCGGGCTGAGAATGACGCAGCCATGGGAAAGTTGACAGTTAAGCCTATCTAGTGACAGCCCATCATAGGCTAGCTGGGTGATCTTGCAACTTGTATCATGCCGGAGTTTGATTTTCACCATAGGGTTTCATTGATCGCTTACTCGGCAACTTGTATGAAGCAGGATTTCTACTTTCCCCTTAGCGCTTCATTGATCGTGTACTCTTGAGTGTAGCTCGGGCTGAGAATGACGCAGCCATGGGAAAGTTGACAGTTAAGCCTATCTAGTGACAGCCCATCATAGGCTAGCTGGGTGATTTTGCAACTTGTACCATGTCAGAGTTTGATTTTCCCCATAAGGTTTCATTGATCGTGTACTCTTGAGTGTAGCTCGGGCTGAGAAGGTCGCAGCCATGGGAAAGTTGACAGTTAAGCCTATCTAGTGACAACCCATCATAGGCTAGCTGGGTGATCTTGCAACTTTTACCATGTCGGAGTTTGATTTTCACCATAGGGTTTCATTGATCGCTTACTCGTGAGTGTAGCTCGGGCTGAGAAGGTCGCAGCCATGGGAAAGTTGACAGTTAAGCCTATCTAGTGACAACCCATCATAGGCTAGCTGGGTGATCTTGCAACTTGTATCATGCCGGAGTTTGATTTACACCATAGGGTTTCATTGATCGCTTACTCGGCAACTTGTATCAAGCAGGATTTCTACTTTCCCCTTAGCGCTTCATTGATCGTGTACTCTTGAGTGTAGATCGGGCTGAGAATGACGCAGCCATGGGAAAGTTGACAGTTAAGCCTATCTAGTGACAGCCCATCATAGGCTAGCTGGGTGATCTTGCAACTTGTACCATGTCGGAGTTTGATTTTCCCCATAGGGTTTCATTGATCGTGTACTCTTGAGTGTAGCTCGGGCTGAGAAGGTCGCAGCCATGGGAAAGTTGACAGTTAAGCCTATCTAGTGACAACCCATCATAGGCTAGCTAGGTGATCTTGCAACTTGTATCATGCCGGAGTTTGATTTACACCATAGGGTTTCATTGATCGCTTACTCGGCAACTTGTATGAAGCAGGATTTCTACTTTCCCCTTAGCGCTTCATTGATCGTGTACTCTTGAGTGTAGCTCGGGCTGAGAATGACGCAGCCATGGGAAAGTTGACAGTTAAGCCTATCTAGTGACAGCCCATCATAGGCTAGCTGGGTGATTTTGCAACTTGTACCATGTCAGAGTTTGATTTTCCCCATAAGGTTTCATTGATCGTGTACTCTTGAGTGTAGCTCGGGCTGAGAAGGTCGCAGCCATGGGAAAGTTGACAGTTAAGCCTATCTAGTGACAACCCATCATAGGCTAGCTGGGTGATCTTGCAACTTTTACCATGTCGGAGTTTGATTTTCACCATAGGGATTCATTGATCGCTTACTCGTGAGTGTAGCTCGGGCTGAGAAGGTCGCAGCCATGGGAAAGTTGACAGTTAAGCCTATCTAGTGACAACCCATCATAGGCTAGCTGGGTGATCTTGCAACTTGTATCATGCCGGAGTTTGATTTTCACCATAGGGTTTCATTGATCGCTTACTCGGCAACTTGTATGAAGCAGGATTTTTACTTTCCCCTTAGCGCTTCATTGATCGTGTACTCTTGAGTGTAGCTCGGGCTGAGAATGACGCAGCCATGGGAAAGTTGACAGTTAAGCCTATCTAGTGACAGCCCATCATAGGCTAGCTGGGTGATCTTGCAACTTGTACCATGTCGGAGTTTGATTTTCCCCATAGGGTTTCATTGATCGTGTACGCTTGAGTGTAGCTCGGGCTGAGAAGGTCGCAGCCATGGGAAAGTTGACAGTTAAGCCTATCTAGTGACAACCCATCATAGGCTAGCTGGGTGATCTTGCAACTTGTATCATGCCGGAGTTTGATTTACACCATAGGGTTTCATTGATCGCTTACTCGGCAACTTGTATCAAGCAGGATTTCTACTTTCCCCTTAGCGCTTCATTGATCGTGTACTCTTGAGTGTAGATCGGGCTGAGAATGACGCAGCCATGGGAAAGTTGACAGTTAAGCCTATCTAGTGACAGCCCATCATAGGCTAGCTGGGTGATCTTGCAACTTGTACCATGTCGGAGTTTGATTTTCCCCATAAGGTTTCATTGATCGTGTACTCTTGAGTGTAGCTCGGGCTGAGAAGGTCGCAGCCATGGGAAAGTTGACAGTTAAGCCTATCTAGTGACAACCCATCATAGGCTAGCTGGGTGATCTTGCAACTTGTATCATGCCGGAGTTTGATTTTCACCATAGGGTTTCATTGATAGCTTACTCGGCAACTTGTATGAAGCAGGATTTTTACTTTCCCCTTAGCGCTTCATTGATCGTGTACTCTTGAGTGTAGCTCGGGCTGAGAATGACGCAGCCATGGGAAAGTTGACAGTTAAGCCTATCTAGTGACAGCCCATCATAGGCTAGCTGGGTGATCTTGCAACTTGTACCATGTCGGAGTTTGATTTTCCCCATAGGGTTTCATTGATCGTGTACTCTTGAGTGTAGCTCGGGCTGAGAAGGTCGCAGCCATGGGAAAGTTGACAGTTAAGCCTATCTAGTGACAACCCATCATAGGCTAGCTGGGTGATCTTGCAACTTGTATCATGCCGGAGTTTGATTTTCACCATAGGGTTTCATTGATCGCTTACTCGGCAACTTGTATGAAGCAGGATTTCTACTTTCCCCTTAGCGCTTCATTGATCGTGTACTCTTGAGTGTAGCTCGGGCTGAGAATGACGCAGCCATGGGAACGTTGACAGTTAAGCCTATCTAGTGACAGCCCATCATAGGCTAGCTGGGTGAGCTTGCAACTTGTACCATGTCGGAGTTTGATTTTCCCCATAGGGTTTCATTGATCGTGTACTCTTGAGTGTAGCTCGGGCTGAGAAGGTCGCAGTCATGGGAAAGTTGACAGTTAAGCCTATCTAGTGACAACCCATCATAGGCTAGCTGGGTGATCTTGCAACTTGTATCATGCCGGAGTTTGATTTTCACCATAGGGTTTCATTGATCGCTTACTCGGCAACTTGTATGAAGCAGGATTTCTACTTTCCCCTTAGCGCTTCATTGATCGTGTACTCTTGAGTGTAGCTCGGGCTGAGAATGACGCAGCCATGGGAAAGTTGACAGTTAAGCCTATCTAGTGACAGCCCATCATAGGCTAGCTGGGTGATCTTGCAACTTGTACCATGTCGGAGTTTGATTTTCCCCATAGGGTTTCATTGATCGTGTACTCTTGAGTGTAGCTCGGGCTGAGAAGGTCGCAGCCATGGGAAAGTTGACAGTTAAGCCTATCTAGTGACAACCCATCATAGGCTAGCTGGGTGATCTTGCAACTTGTATCATGCCGGAGTTTGATTTTCACCATAGGGTTTCATTGATCGCTTACTCGGCAACCTGTATGAAGCAGGATTTCTACTTTCCCCTTAGCGCTTCATTGATCGTGTACTCTTGAGTGTAGCTCGGGCTGAGAATGACGCAGCCATGGGAAAGTTGACAGTTAAGCCTATCTAGTGACAGCCCATCATAGGCTAGCTGGGTGATTTTGCAACTTGTACCATGTCAGAGTTTGATTTTCCCCATAAGGTTTCATTGATCGTGTACTCTTGAGTGTAGCTCGGGCTGAGAAGGTCGCAGCCATGGGAAAGTTGACAGTTAAGCCTATCTAGTGACAACCCATCATAGGCTAGCTGGGTGATCTTGCAACTTTTACCATGTCGGAGTTTGATTTTCACCATAGGGTTTCATTGATCGCTTATTCGTGAGTGTAGCTCGGGCTGAGAAGGTCGCAGCCATGGGAAAGTTGACAGTTAAGCCTATCTAGTGACAACCCATCATAGGCTAGCTGGGTGATCTTGCAACTTGTATCATGCCGGAGTTTGATTTTCACCATAGGGTTTCATTGATCGCTTACTCGGCAACTTGTATGAAGCAGGATTTTTACTTTCCCCTTAGCGCTTCATTGATCGTGTACTCTTGAGTGTAGCTCGGGCTGAGAATGACGCAGCCATGGGAAAGTTGACAGTTAAGCCTATCTAGTGACAGCCCATCATAGGCTAGCTGGGTGATCTTGCAACTTGTACCATGTCGGAGTTTGATTTTCCCCATAGGGTTTCATTGATCGTGTACTCTTGAGTGTAGCTCGGGCTGAGAAGGTCGCAGCCATGGGAAAGTTGACAGTTAAGCCTATCTAGTGACAACCCATCACAGGCTAGCTGGGTGATCTTGCAACTTGTATCATGCCGGAGTTTGATTTTCACCATAGGGTTTCATTGATCGCTTACTCGGCAACTTGTATGAAGCAGGATTTCTACTTTCCCCTTAGCGCTTCATTGATCGTGTACTCTTGAGTGTAGCTCGGGCTGAGAATGACGCAGCCATGGGAACGTTGACAGTTAAGCCTATCTAGTGACAGCCCATCATAGGCTAGCTGGGTGAGCTTGCAACTTGTACCATGTCGGAGTTTGATTTTCACCATAGGGTTTCATTGATCGCTTACTCGGCAACTTGTATGAAGCAGGATTTCTACTTTCCCCTTAGCGCTTCATTGATCGTGTACTCTTGAGTGTAGCTCGGGCTGAGAATGACGCAGCCATGGGAAAGTTGACAGTTAAGCCTATCTAGTGACAGCCCATCATAGGCTAGCTGGGTGATCTTGCAACTTGTACCATGTCGGAGTTTGATTTTCCCCATAGGGTTTCATTGATCGTGTACTCTTGAGTGTAGCTCGGGCTGAGAAGGTCGCAGCCATGGGAAAGTTGACAGTTAAGCCTATCTAGTGACAGCCCATCATAGGCTAGCTGGGTGATCTTGCAAATTGTATCATGCCGGAGTTTGATTTTCACCATAGGGTTTCATTGATCGCTTACTCGGCAACTTGTATCAAGCAGGATTTCTAATTTCCCCTTAGCGCTTCATTGATCGTGTACTCTTGAGTGTAGCTCGGGCTGAGAATGACGCAGCCATGGGAAAGTTGACAGTTAAGCCTATCTAGTGACAGCCCATCATAGGCTAGCTGGGTGATCTTGCAACTTGTACCATGTCGGAGTTTGATTTTCCCCATAGGGTTTCATTGATCGTGTACTCTTGAGTGTAGCTCGGGCTGAGAAGGTCGCAGCCATGGGAAAGTTGACAGTTAAGCCTATCTAGTGACAACCCATCATAGGCTAGCTGGGTGATCTTGCAACTTGTATCATGCCGGAGTTTGATTTTCACCATAGGGTTTCATTGATCGCTTACTCGGCAACTTGTATGAAGCAGGATTTCTACTTTCCCCTTAGCGCTTCATTGATCGTGTACTCTTGAGTGTAGCTCGGGCTGAGAATGACGCAGCCATGGGAAAGTTGACAGTTAAGCCTATCTAGTGACAGACCATCATAGGCTAGCTGGGTGATTTTGCAACTTGTACCATGTCAGAGTTTGATTTTCCCCATAAGGTTTCATTGATCGTGTACTCTTGAGTGTAGCTCGGGCTGAGAAGGTCGCAGCCATGGGAAAGTTGACAGTTAAGCCTATCTAGTGACAACCCATCATAGGCTAGCTGGGTGATCTTGCAACTTTTACCATGTCGGAGTTTGATTTTCACCATAGGGTTTCATTGATCGCTTACTCGTGAGTGTAGCTCGGGCTGAGAAGGTCGCAGCCATGGGAAAGTTGACAGTTAAGCCTATCTAGTGACAACCCATCATAGGCTAGCTGGGTGATCTTGCAACTTGTATCATGCCGGAGATTTTTTTTTTCACCATAGGGTTTCATTGATCGCTTACTCGGCAACTTGTATGAAGCAGGATTTCTACTTTCCCCTTAGCGCTTCATTGATCGTGTACTCTTGAGTGTAGCTCGGGCTGAGAATGACGCAGCCATGGGAAAGTTGACAGTTAAGCCTATCTAGTGACAGCCCATGATAGGCTAGCTGGTTGAGCTTGCAACTTGTACCATGTCGGAGTTTGATTTTCCCCATAGGGTTTCATTGATCGTGTACTCTTGAGTGTAGCTCGGGCTGAGAAGGTCGCAGCCATGGGAAAGTTGACAGTTAAGCCTATCTATTGACAACCCATCATAGGCTAGCTGGGTGATCTTGCAACTTGTATCATGCCGGAGTTTGATTTTCACCATAGGGTTTCATTGATCGCTTACTCGGCAACTTGTATGAAGCAGGATTTCTACTTTCCCCTTAGCGCTTCATTGATCGTGTACTCTTGAGTGTAGCTCGGGCTGAGAATGACGCAGCCATGGGAAAGTTGACAGTTAAGCCTATCTAGTGACAGCCATCATAGGCTAGCTGGTGATCTTGCAACTTGTACCATGTCGGAGTTTGATTTTTCCCCACTAGGGTTTCATTGATCGTGTACTCTTGAGTGTAGCTCGGGCTGAGAAGGTCGCAGCCATGGGAAAGTTGACAGTTAAGCCTATCTAGTGACAACCCCATCATAGGCTAGCTGGGTGATCTTGCAAATTGTATCATGCCGGAGTTTGATTTTCACCATAGGGTTTCATTGATCGCTTACTCGGCAACTTGTATGAAGCAGGATTTCTACTTTCCCCTTAGCGCTTCATTGATCGTGTACTATTGAGTGTAGCTCGGGCTGAGAATGACGCAGCCATGGGAAAGTTGACAGTTAAGCCTATCTAGTGACAGCCCATCATAGGCTAGCTGGGTAATCTTGTAACTTGTACCATGTCGGAGTTTGATTTTCCCCATAGGGTTTCATTGATCGTGTACTCTTGAGTGTATCTCGGGCTGAGAAAGTCGCAGCCATGGGAAAGTTGACAGTTAAGCCTATCTAGTGACAACCCATCATAGGCTAGCTGGGTGATCTTGCAACTTGTATCATGCCGGAGATTGATTTTCACCATAGGGTTTCATTGATCGCTTACTCGGCAACTTGTATGAAGCAGGATTTCTACTTTCCCCTTAGCGCTTCATTGATCGTGTACTCTTGAGTGTAGCTCGGGCTGAGAATGACGCAGCCATGGGAAAGTTGACAGTTAAGCCTATCTAGTGACAGCCCATCATAGGCTAGCTGGGTGATCTTGCAACTTGTACCATGTCGGAGTTTGATTTTCCCCATAGGGTTTCATTGATCGTGTACTCTTGAGTGTAGCTCGGGCTGAGAAGGTCGCAGCCATGGGAAAGTTGACAGTTAAGCCTATCTAGTGACAACCCATCATAGGCTAGCTGGGTGATCTTGCAACTTGTATCATGCCGGAGTTTGATTTACACCATAGGGTTTCATTGATCGCTTACTCGGCAACTTGTATCAAGCAGGATTTCTACTTTCCCCTTAGCGCTTCATTGATCGTGTACTCTTGAGTGTAGATCGGGCTGAGAATGACGCAGCCATGGGAAAGTTGACAGTTAAGCCTATCTAGTGACAGCCCATCATAGGCTAGCTGGGTGATCTTGCAACTTGTACCATGTCGGAGTTTGATTTTCCCCATAGGGTTTCATTGATCGTGTACTCTTGAGTGTAGCTCGGGCTGAGAAGGTCGCAGCCATGGGAAAGTTGACAGTTAAGCCTATCTAGTGACAACCCACCATGGGCTAGCTAGGTGATCTTGCAACTTGTATCATGCCGGAGTTTGATTTACACCATAGGGTTTCATTGATCGCTTACTCGGCAACTTGTATGAAGCAGGATTTCTACTTTCCCCTTAGCGCTTCATTGATCGTGTACTCTTGAGTGTAGCTCGGGCTGAGAATGACGCAGCCATGGGAAAGTTGACAGTTAAGCCTATCTAGTGACAGCCCATCATAGGCTAGCTGGGTGATTTTGCAACTTGTACCATGTCAGAGTTTGATTTTCCCCATAAGCTTTCATTGATCGTGTACTCTTGAGTGTAGCTCGGGCTGAGAAGGTCGCAGCCATGGGAAAGTTGACAGTTAAGCCTATCTAGTGACAACCCATCATAGGCTAGCTGGGTGATCTTGCAACTTTTACCATGTCGGAGTTTGATTTTCACCATAGGGATTCATTGATCGCTTACTCGTGAGTGTAGCTCGGGCTGAGAAGGTCGCAGCCATGGGAAAGTTGACAGTTAAGCCTATCTAGTGACAACCCATCATAGGCTAGCTGGGTGATCTTGCAACTTGTATCATGCCGCAGTTTGATTTTTACCATAGGGTTTCATTGATCGCTTACTCGGCAACTTGTATGAAGCAGGATTTTTACTTTCCCCTTAGCGCTTCATTGATCGTGTACTCTTGAGTGTAGCTCGGGCTGAGAATGACGCAGCCATGGGAAAGTTGACAGTTAAGCCTATCTAGTGACAGCCCATCATAGTCTAGCTGGGTGATCTTGCAACTTGTACCATGTCGGAGTTTGATTTTCCCCATAGGGTTTCATTGATCGTGTACGCTTGAGTGTAGCTCGGGCTGAGAAGGTCGCAGCCATGGGAAAGTTGACAGTTAAGCCTATCTAGTGACAACCCATCATAGGCTAGCTGGGTGATCTTGCAACTTGTATCATGCCGGAGTTTGATTTACACCATAGGGTTTCATTGATCGCTTACTCGGCAACTTGTATCAAGCAGGATTTCTACTTTCCCCTTAGCGCTTCATTGATCGTGTACTCTTGAGTGTAGATCGGGCTGAGAATGACGCAGCCATGGGAAAGTTGACAGATAAGCCTATCTAGTGACAGCCCATCATAGGCTAGCAGGGTGATCTTGCAACTTTTACCATGTCGGAGTTTGATTTTCCCCATAAGGTTTCATTGATCGTGTACTCTTGAGTGTAGCTCGGACTGAGAAGGTCGCAGCCATGGGAAAGTTGACAGTTAAGCCTATCTAGTGACAACCCATCATAGGCTAGCTGGGTGATCTTGCAACTTGTATCATGCCGGAGTTTGATTTTCACCATAGGGTTTCATTAATCGCTTCCTCGGCAACTTGTATCAAGCAGGATTTCTACTTTCCCCTTAGCGCTTCATTGATCGTGTACTCTTGAGTGTAGCTCGGGCTGAGAATGACGCAGCCATGGGAAAGTTGACAGTTAAGCCTATCTAGTGACAGCCCATCATAGGCTAGCTGGGTGATCTTGCAACTTGTACCATGTCGGAGTTTGATTTTCCCCATAGGGTTTCATTGATCGTGTACTCTTGAGTGTAGCTCGGGCTGAGAAGGTCGCAGCCATGGGAAAGTTGACAGTTAAGCCTATCTAGTGACAACCCATCATAGGCTAGCTGGATGATCTTGCAACTTGTATCATGCCGGAGTTTGATTTTCACCATAGGGTTTCATTGATCGCTTACTCGGCAACTTGTATGAAGCAGGATTTCTACTTTCCCCTTAGCGCTTCATTGATCGTGTACTCTTGAGTGTAGCTCGGGCTGAGAATGACACAGCCATGGGAAAGTTGACAGTTAAGCCTATCTAGTGACAGCCCATCATAGGCTGGCTGGGTGAGCTTGCAACTTGTACCATGTCGGAGTTTGATTTTCCCCATAGGGTTTCAATGATCGTGTACTCTTGAGTGTAGCTCGGGCTGAGAAGGTCGCAGCCATAGGAAAGTTGACAGTTAAGCCTATCTAGTGACAACCCATGATAGGCTAGCTGGGTGATCTTGCAACTTGTATCATGCCGGAGTTTGATTTTCACCATAGGGTTTCATTGATCGCTTACTCGGCAACTTGTATGAAGCAGGATTTCTACTTTCCCCTTAGCGCTTCATTGATCGTGTACTCTTGAGTGTAGCTCGGGCTGAGAATGACGCAGCCATGGGAAAGTTGACAGTTAAGCCTATCTAGTGAGAGCCCATCATAGGCTAGCTGGGTGATCTTGCAACTTGTACCATGTCGGAGTTTGATTTTCCCCATAGGGTTTCATTGATCGTGTACTCTTGAGTGTAGCTCGGGCTGAGAAGGTCGCAGCCATGGGAAAGTTGACAGTTAAGCCTATCTAGTGACAACCCATCATAGGCTAGCTAGGTGATCTTGCAACTTGTATCATGCCGGAGTTTGATTTACACCATAGGGTTTCATTGATCGCTTACTCGGCAACTTGTATGAAGCAGGATTTCTACTTTCCCCTTAGCGCTTCATTGATCGTGTACTCTTGAGTGTAGCTCGGGCTGAGAATGACGCAGCCATGGGAAAGTTGACAGTTAAGCCTATCTAGTGACAGCCCATCATAGGCTAGCTGGGTGATTTTGCAACTTGTACCATGTCAGAGTTTGATTTTCCCCATAAGGTTTCATTGATCGTGTACTCTTGAGTGTAGCTCGGGCTGAGAAGGTCGCAGCCATGGGAAAGTTGACAGTTAAGCCTATCTAGTGACAACCCATCATAGGCTAGCTGGGTGATCTTGCAACTTTTACCATGTCGGAGTTTGATTTTCACCATAGGGATTCATTGATCGCTTACTCGTGAGTGTAGCTCGGGCTGAGAAGGTCGCAGCCATGGGAAAGTTGACAGTTAAGCCTATCTAGTGACAACCCATCATAGTCTAGCTGGGTGATCTTGCAACTTGTATCATGCCGGAGTTTGATTTTCACCATAGGGTTTCATTGATCGCTTACTCGGCAACTTGTATGAAGCAGGATTTCTACTTTCCCCTTAGCGCTTCATTGATCGTGTACTCTTGAGTGTAGCTCGGGCTGAGAATGACGCAGCCATGGGAAAGTTGACAGTTAAGCCTATCTAGTGACAGCCCATCATAGGCTAGCTGGGTGAGCTTGCAACTTGTACCATGTCGGAGTTTGATTTTCCCCATAGGGTTTCATTGATCGTGTACTCTTGAGTGTAGCTCGGGCTGAGAAGGTCGCAGCCATGGGAAAGTTGACAGTTAAGCCTATCTAGTGACAACCCATCATAGGCTAGCTGGGTGATCTTGCAACTTGTATCATGCCGGAGTTTGATTTACACCATAGGGTTTCATTGATCGCTTACTCGGCAACTTGTATCAAGCAGGATTTCTACTTTCCCCTTAGCGCTTCATTGATCGTGTACTCTTGAGTGTAGATCGGGCTGAGAATGACGCAGCCATGGGAAAGTTGACAGTTAAGCCTATCTAGTGACAGCCCATCATAGGCTAGCTGGGTGATCTTGCAACTTGTACCATGTCGGAGTTTGATTTTCCCCATAGGGTTTCATTGATCGTGTACTCTTGAGTGTAGCTCGGGCTGAGAAGGTCGCAGCCATGGGAAAGTTGACAGTTAAGCCTATCTAGTGACAACCCACCATGGGCTAGCTAGGTGATCTTGCAACTTGTATCATGCCGGAGTTTGATTTACACCATAGGGTTTCATTGATCGCTTACTCGGCAACTTGTATGAAGCAGGATTTCTACTTTCCCCTTAGCGCTTCATTGATCGTGTACTCTTGAGTGTAGCTCGGGCTGAGAATGACGCAGCCATGGGAAAGTTGACAGTTAAGCCTATCTAGTGACAGCCCATCATAGGCTAGCTGGGTGATTTTGCAACTTGTACCATGTCAGAGTTTGATTTTCCCCATAAGCTTTCATTGATCGTGTACTCTTGAGTGTAGCTCGGGCTGAGAAGGTCGCAGCCATGGGAAAGTTGACAGTTAAGCCTATCTAGTGACAACCCATCATAGGCTAGCTGGGTGATCTTGCAACTTTTACCATGTCGGAGTTTGATTTTCACCATAGGGATTCATTGATCGCTTACTCGTGAGTGTAGCTCGGGCTGAGAAGGTCGCAGCCATGGGAAAGTTGACAGTTAAGCCTATCTAGTGACAACCCATCATAGGCTAGCTGGGTGATCTTGCAACTTGTATCATGCCGCAGTTTGATTTTCACCATAGGGTTTCATTGATCGCTTACTCGGCAACTTGTATGAAGCAGGATTTTTACTTTCCCCTTAGCGCTTCATTGATCGTGTACTCTTGAGTGTAGCTCGGGCTGAGAATGACGCAGCCATGGGAAAGTTGACAGTTAAGCCTATCTAGTGACAGCCCATCATAGGCTAGCTGGGTGATCTTGCAACTTGTACCATGTCGGAGTTTGATTTTCCCCATAGGGTTTCATTGATCGTGTACGCTTGAGTGTAGCTCGGGCTGAGAAGGTCGCAGCCATGGGAAAGTTGACAGTTAAGCCTATCTAGTGACAACCCATCATAGGCTAGCTGGGTGATCTTGCAACTTGTATCATGCCGGAGTTTGATTTTCACCATAGGGTTTCATTGATCGCTTACTCGGCAACTTGTATGAAGCAGGATTTCTACTTTCCCCTTAGCGCTTCATTGATCGTGTACTCTTGAGTGTAGCTCGGGCTGAGAATGACGCAGCCATGGGAAAGTTGACAGTTAAGCCTATCTAGTGACAGCCCATCATAGGCTAGCTGGGTGAGCTTGCAACTTGTACCATGTCGGAGTTTGATTTTCCCCATAGGGTTTCATTGATCGTGTACTCTTGAGTGTAGCTCGGGCTGAGAAGGTCGCAGCCATGGGAAAGTTGACAGTTAAGCCTATCTAGTGACAACCCATCATAGGCTAGCTGGGTGATCTTGCAACTTGTATCATGCCGGAGTTTGATTTACACCATAGGGTTTCATTGATCGCTTACTCGGCAACTTGTATCAAGCAGGATTTCTACTTTCCCCTTAGCGCTTCATTGATCGTGTACTCTTGAGTGTAGATCGGGCTGAGAATGACGCAGCCATGGGAAAGTTGACAGTTAAGCCTATCTAGTGACAGCCCATCATAGGCTAGCTGGGTGATCTTGCAACTTGTACCATGTCGGAGTTTGATTTTCCCCATAGGGTTTCATTGATCGTGTACTCTTGAGTGTAGCTCGGGCTGAGAAGGTCGCAGCCATGGGAAAGTTGACAGTTAAGCCTATCTAGTGACAACCCACCATGGGCTAGCTAGGTGATCTTGCAACTTGTATCATGCCGGAGTTTGATTTACACCATAGGGTTTCATTGATCGCTTACTCGGCAACTTGTATGAAGCAGGATTTCTACTTTCCCCTTAGCGCTTCATTGATCGTGTACTCTTGAGTGTAGCTCGGGCTGAGAATGACGCAGCCATGGGAAAGTTGACAGTTAAGCCTATCTAGTGACAGCCCATCATAGGCTAGCTGGGTGATTTTGCAACTTGTACCATGTCAGAGTTTGATTTTCCCCATAAGCTTTCATTGATCGTGTACTCTTGAGTGTAGCTCGGGCTGAGAAGGTCGCAGCCATGGGAAAGTTGACAGTTAAGCCTATCTAGTGACAACCCATCATAGGCTAGCTGGGTGATCTTGCAACTTTTACCATGTCGGAGTTTGATTTTCACCATAGGGATTCATTGATCGCTTACTCGTGAGTGTAGCTCGGGCTGAGAAGGTCGCAGCCATGGGAAAGTTGACAGTTAAGCCTATCTAGTGACAACCCATCATAGGCTAGCTGGGTGATCTTGCAACTTGTATCATGCCGCAGTTTGATTTTTACCATAGGGTTTCATTGATCGCTTACTCGGCAACTTGTATGAAGCAGGATTTTTACTTTCCCCTTAGCGCTTCATTGATCGTGTACTCTTGAGTGTAGCTCGGGCTGAGAATGACGCAGCCATGGGAAAGTTGACAGTTAAGCCTATCTAGTGACAGCCCATCATAGGCTAGCTGGGTGATCTTGCAACTTGTACCATGTCGGAGTTTGATTTTCCCCATAGGGTTTCATTGATCGTGTACGCTTGAGTGTAGCTCGGGCTGAGAAGGTCGCAGCCATGGGAAAGTTGACAGTTAAGCCTATCTAGTGACAACCCATCATAGGCTAGCTGGGTGATCTTGCAACTTGTATCATGCCGGAGTTTGATTTACACCATAGGGTTTCATTGATCGCTTACTCGGCAACTTGTATCAAGCAGGATTTCTACTTTCCCCTTAGCGCTTCATTGATCGTGTACTCTTGAGTGTAGATCGGGCTGAGAATGACGCAGCCATGGGAAAGTTGACAGATAAGCCTATCTAGTGACAGCCCATCATAGGCTAGCAGGGTGATCTTGCAACTTTTACCATGTCGGAGTTTGATTTTCCCCATAAGGTTTCATTGATCGTGTACTCTTGAGTGTAGCTCGGACTGAGAAGGTCGCAGCCATGGGAAAGTTGACAGTTAAGCCTATCTAGTGACAACCCATCATAGGCTAGCTGGGTGATCTTGCAACTTGTATCATGCCGGAGTTTGATTTTCACCATAGGGTTTCATTAATCGCTTCCTCGGCAACTTGTATCAAGCAGGATTTCTACTTTCCCCTTAGCGCTTCATTGATCGTGTACTCTTGAGTGTAGCTCGGGCTGAGAATGACGCAGCCAAGGGAAAGTTGACAGTTAAGCCTATCTAGTGACAGCCCATCATAGGCTAGCTGGGTGATCTTGCAACTTGTACCATGTCGGAGTTTGATTTTCCCCATAGGGTTTCATTGATCGTGTACTCTTGAGTGTAGCTCGGGCTGAGAAGGTCGCAGCCATGGGAAAGTTGACAGTTAAGCCTATCTAGTGACAACCCATCATAGGCTAGCTGGATGATCTTGCAACTTGTATCATGCCGGAGTTTGATTTTCACCATAGGGTTTCATTGATCGCTTACTCGGCAACTTGTATGAAGCAGGATTTCTACTTTCCCCTTAGCGCTTCATTGATCGTGTACTCTTGAGTGTAGCTCGGGCTGAGAATGACACAGCCATGGGAAAGTTGACAGTTAAGCCTATCTAGTGACAGCCCATCATAGGCTGGCTGGGTGAGCTTGCAACTTGTACCATGTCGGAGTTTGATTTTCCCCATAGGGTTTCAATGATCGTGTACTCTTGAGTGTAGCTCGGGCTGAGAAGGTCGCAGCCATAGGAAAGTTGACAGTTAAGCCTATCTAGTGACAACCCATGATAGGCTAGCTGGGTGATCTTGCAACTTGTATCATGCCGGAGTTTGATTTTCACCATAGGGTTTCATTGATCGCTTACTCGGCAACTTGTATGAAGCAGGATTTCTACTTTCCCCTTAGCGCTTCATTGATCGTGTACTCTTGAGTGTAGCTCGGGCTGAGAATGACGCAGCCATGGGAAAGTTGACAGTTAAGCCTATCTAGTGAGAGCCCATCATAGGCTAGCTGGGTGATCTTGCAACTTGTACCATGTCGGAGTTTGATTTTCCCCATAGGGTTTCATTGATCGTGTACTCTTGAGTGTAGCTCGGGCTGAGAAGGTCGCAGCCATGGGAAAGTTGACAGTTAAGCCTATCTAGTGACAACCCATCATAGGCTAGCTAGGTGATCTTGCAACTTGTATCATGCCGGAGTTTGATTTACACCATAGGGTTTCATTGATCGCTTACTCGGCAACTTGTATGAAGCAGGATTTCTACTTTCCCCTTAGCGCTTCATTGATCGTGTACTCTTGAGTGTAGCTCGGGCTGAGAATGACGCAGCCATGGGAAAGTTGACAGTTAAGCCTATCTAGTGACAGCCCATCATAGGCTAGCTGGGTGATTTTGCAACTTGTACCATGTCAGAGTTTGATTTTCCCCATAAGGTTTCATTGATCGTGTACTCTTGAGTGTAGCTCGGGCTGAGAAGGTCGCAGCCATGGGAAAGTTGACAGTTAAGCCTATCTAGTGACAACCCATCATAGGCTAGCTGGGTGATCTTGCAACTTTTACCATGTCGGAGTTTGATTTTCACCATAGGGATGATATGTGCAGTTGATCGGGCTGAGCTCGGAGGGCAGCTGGGAAGTACGCAGAGTTAAGGACATAGCTAGCTAGTTACCTCTAACCCATCATAGGCTAGCCACTACTAGCTGGGTGATCTTGCAACTTGTATCATGCCGGAGTTTGATTTTCACCATAGGGTTTCATTGATCGCTTACTCGGCAACTTGTATGAAGCAGGATTTCTACTTTCCCCTTAGCGCTTCATTGATCGTGTACTCTTGAGTGTAGCTCGGGCTGAGAATGACGCAGCCATGGGAAAGTTATCAGTTAAGCCTATCTAGTGACAGCCCATCATAGGCTAGCTGGGTGAGCTTGCAACTTGTACCATGTCGGAGTTTGATTTTCCCCATAGGGTTTCATTGATCGTGTACTCTTGAGTGTAGCTCGGGCTGAGAAGGTCGCAGCCATGGGAAAGTTGACAGTTAAGCCTATCTAGTGACAACCCATCATAGGCTAGCTGGGTGATCTTGCAACTTGTATCATGCCGGAGTTTGATTTACACCATAGGGTTTCATTGATCGCTTACTCGGCAACTTGTATCAAGCAGGATTTCTACTTTCCCCTTAGCGCTTCATTGATCGTGTACTCTTGAGTGTAGATCGGGCTGAGAATGACGCAGCCATGGGAAAGTTGACAGTTAAGCCTATCTAGTGACAGCCCATCATAGGCTAGCTGGGTGATCTTGCAACTTGTACCATGTCGGAGTTTGATTTTCCCCATAGGGTTTCATTGATCGTGTACTCTTGAGTGTAGCTCGGGCTGAGAAGGTCGCAGCCATGGGAAAGTTGACAGTTAAGCCTATCTAGTGACAACCCACCATGGGCTAGCTAGGTGATCTTGCAACTTGTATCATGCCGGAGTTTGATTTACACCATAGGGTTTCATTGATCGCTTACTCGGCAACTTGTATGAAGCAGGATTTCTACTTTCCCCTTAGCGCTTCATTGATCGTGTACTCTTGAGTGTAGCTCGGGCTGAGAATGACGCAGCCATGGGAAAGTTGACAGTTAAGCCTATCTAGTGACAGCCCATCATAGGCTAGCTGGGTGATTTTGCAACTTGTACCATGTCAGAGTTTGATTTTCCCCATAAGCTTTCATTGATCGTGTACTCTTGAGTGTAGCTCGGGCTGAGAAGGTCGCAGCCATGGGAAAGTTGACAGTTAAGCCTATCTAGTGACAACCCATCATAGGCTAGCTGGGTGATCTTGCAACTTTTACCATGTCGGAGTTTGATTTTCACCATAGGGATTCATTGATCGCTTACTCGTGAGTGTAGCTCGGCTGAGAAGGTCGCGAGCCATGGGAAAGTTGGACAGTTAAGCCTATCTAGTGACAACCCATCATAGGCTAGCTGGGTGATCTTGCAACTTGTATCATGCCGCAGTTTGATTTTCACCATAGGGTTTCATTGATCGCTTACTCGGCAACTTGTATGAAGCAGGATTTTTACTTTCCCCTTAGCGCTTCATTGATCGTGTACTCTTGAGTGTAGCTCGGGCTGAGAATGACGCAGCCATGGGAAAGTTGACAGTTAAGCCTATCTAGTGACAGCCCATCATAGGCTAGCTGGGTGATCTTGCAACTTGTACCATGTCGGAGTTTGATTTTCCCCATAGGGTTTTCATTGATCGTGTACGCTTGAGTGTAGCTCGGGCTGAGAAGGTCGCAGCCATGGGAAAGTTGACAGTTAAGCCTATCTAGTGACAACCCATCATAGGCTAGCTGGGTGATCTTGCAACTTGTATCATGCCGGAGTTTGATTTACACCATAGGGTTTCATTGATCGCTTACTCGGCAACTTGTATCAAGCAGGATTTCTACTTTCCCCTTAGCGCTTCATTGATCGTGTACTCTTGAGTGTAGATCGGGCTGAGAATGACGCAGCCATGGGAAAGTTGACAGATAAGCCTATCTAGTGACAGCCCATCATAGGCTAGCTGGGTGATCTTGCAACTTTTACCATGTCGGAGTTTGATTTTCCCCATAAGGTTTCATTGATCGTGTACTCTTGAGTGTAGCTCGGACTGAGAAGGTCGCAGCCATGGGAAAGTTGACAGTTAAGCCTATCTAGTGACAACCCATCATAGGCTAGCTGGGTGATCTTGCAACTTGTATCATGCCGGAGTTTGATTTTCACCATAGGGTTTCATTAATCGCTTCCTCGGCAACTTGTATCAAGCAGGATTTCTACTTTCCCCTTAGCGCTTCATTGATCGTGTACTCTTGAGTGTAGCTCGGGCTGAGAATGACGCAGCCATGGGAAAGTTGACAGTTAAGCCTATCTAGTGACAGCCCATCATAGGCTAGCTGGGTGATCTTGCAACTTGTACCATGTCGGAGTTTGATTTTCCCCATAGGGTTTCATTGATCGTGTACTCTTGAGTGTAGCTCGGGCTGAGAAGGTCGCAGCCATGGGAAAGTTGACAGTTAAGCCTATCTAGTGACAACCCATCATAGGCTAGCTGGATGATCTTGCAACTTGTATCATGCCGGAGTTTGATTTTCACCATAGGGTTTCATTGATCGCTTACTCGGCAACTTGTATGAAGCAGGATTTCTACTTTCCCCTTAGCGCTTCATTGATCGTGTACTCTTGAGTGTAGCTCGGGCTGAGAATGACACAGCCATGGGAAAGTTGACAGTTAAGCCTATCTAGTGACAGCCCATCATAGGCTGGCTGGGTGAGCTTGCAACTTGTACCATGTCGGAGTTTGATTTTCCCCATAGGGTTTCAATGATCGTGTACTCTTGAGTGTAGCTCGGGCTGAGAAGGTCGCAGCCATAGGAAAGTTGACAGTTAAGCCTATCTAGTGACAACCCATGATAGGCTAGCTGGGTGATCTTGCAACTTGTATCATGCCGGAGTTTGATTTTCACCATAGGGTTTCATTGATCGCTTACTCGGCAACTTGTATGAAGCAGGATTTCTACTTTCCCCTTAGCGCTTCATTGATCGTGTACTCTTGAGTGTAGCTCGGGCTGAGAATGACGCAGCCATGGGAAAGTTGACAGTTAAGCCTATCTAGTGAGAGCCCATCATAGGCTAGCTGGGTGATCTTGCAACTTGTACCATGTCGGAGTTTGATTTTCCCCATAGGGTTTCATTGATCGTGTACTCTTGAGTGTAGCTCGGGCTGAGAAGGTCGCAGCCATGGGAAAGTTGACAGTTAAGCCTATCTAGTGACAACCCATCATAGGCTAGCTAGGTGATCTTGCAACTTGTATCATGCCGGAGTTTGATTTACACCATAGGGTTTCATTGATCGCTTACTCGGCAACTTGTATGAAGCAGGATTTCTACTTTCCCCTTAGCGCTTCATTGATCGTGTACTCTTGAGTGTAGCTCGGGCTGAGAATGACGCAGCCATGGGAAAGTTGACAGTTAAGCCTATCTAGTGACAGCCCATCATAGGCTAGCTGGGTGATTTTGCAACTTGTACCATGTCAGAGTTTGATTTTCCCCATAAGGTTTCATTGATCGTGTACTCTTGAGTGTAGCTCGGGCTGAGAAGGTCGCAGCCATGGGAAAGTTGACAGTTAAGCCTATCTAGTGACAACCCATCATAGGCTAGCTGGGTGATCTTGCAACTTTTACCATGTCGGAGTTTGATTTTCACCATAGGGATTCATTGATCGCTTACTCGTGAGTGTAGCTCGGGCTGAGAAGGTCGCAGCCATGGGAAAGTTGACAGTTAAGCCTATCTAGTGACAACCCATCATAGGCTAGCTGGGTGATCTTGCAACTTGTATCATGCCGGAGTTTGATTTTCACCATAGGGTTTCATTGATCGCTTACTCGGCAACTTGTATGAAGCAGGATTTTTACTTTCCCCTTAGCGCTTCATTGATCGTGTACTCTTGAGTGTAGCTCGGGCTGAGAATGACGCAGCCATGGGAAAGTTGACAGTTAAGCCTATCTAGTGACAGCCCATCATAGGCTAGCTGGGTGATCTTGCAACTTGTACCATGTCGGAGTTTGATTTTCCCCATAGGGTTTCATTGATCGTGTACGCTTGAGTGTAGCTCGGGCTGAGAAGGTCGCAGCCATGGGAAAGTTGACAGTTAAGCCTATCTAGTGACAACCCATCATAGGCTAGCTGGGTGATCTTGCAACTTGTATCATGCCGGAGTTTGATTTACACCATAGGGTTTCATTGATCGCTTACTCGGCAACTTGTATCAAGCAGGATTTCTACTTTCCCCTTAGCGCTTCATTGATCGTGTACTCTTGAGTGTAGATCGGGCTGAGAATGACGCAGCCATGGGAAAGTTGACAGTTAAGCCTATCTAGTGACAGCCCATCATAGGCTAGCTGGGTGATCTTGCAACTTGTACCATGTCGGAGTTTGATTTTCCCCATAAGGTTTCATTGATCGTGTACTCTTGAGTGTAGCTCGGGCTGAGAAGGTCGCAGCCATGGGAAAGTTGACAGTTAAGCCTATCTAGTGACAACCCATCATAGGCTAGCTGGGTGATCTTGCAACTTGTATCATGCCGGAGTTTGATTTTCACCATAGGGTTTCATTGATCGCTTACTCGGCAACTTGTATGAAGCAGGATTTTTACTTTCCCCTTAGCGCTTCATTGATCGTGTACTCTTGAGTGTAGCTCGGGCTGAGAATGACGCAGCCATGGGAAAGTTGACAGTTAAGCCTATCTAGTGACAGCCCATCATAGGCTAGCTGGGTGATCTTGCAACTTGTACCATGTCGGAGTTTGATTTTCCCCATAGGGTTTCATTGATCGTGTACTCTTGAGTGTAGCTCGGGCTGAGAAGGTCGCAGCCATGGGAAAGTTGACAGTTAAGCCTATCTAGTGACAACCCATCATAGGCTAGCTGGGTGATCTTGCAACTTGTATCATGCCGGAGTTTGATTTTCACCATAGGGTTTCATTGATCGCTTACTCGGCAACTTGTATGAAGCAGGATTTCTACTTTCCCCTTAGCGCTTCATTGATCGTGTACTCTTGAGTGTAGCTCGGGCTGAGAATGACGCAGCCATGGGAACGTTGACAGTTAAGCCTATCTAGTGACAGCCCATCATAGGCTAGCTGGGTGAGCTTGCAACTTGTACCATGTCGGAGTTTGATTTTCCCCATAGGGTTTCATTGATCGTGTACTCTTGAGTGTAGCTCGGGCTGAGAAGGTCGCAGTCATGGGAAAGTTGACAGTTAAGCCTATCTAGTGACAACCCATCATAGGCTAGCTGGGTGATCTTGCAACTTGTATCATGCCGGAGTTTGATTTTCACCATAGGGTTTCATTGATCGCTTACTCGGCAACTTGTATGAAGCAGGATTTCTACTTTCCCCTTAGCGCTTCATTGATCGTGTACTCTTGAGTGTAGCTCGGGCTGAGAATGACGCAGCCATGGGAAAGTTGACAGTTAAGCCTATCTAGTGACAGCCCATCATAGGCTAGCTGGGTAATCTTGTAACTTGTACCATGTCGGAGTTTGATTTTCCCCATAGGGTTTCATTGATCGTGTACTCTTGAGTGTAGCTCGGGCTGAGAAAGTCGCAGCCATGGGAAAGTTGACAGTTAAGCCTATCTAGTGACAACCCATCATAGGCTAGCTGGGTGATCTTGCAACTTGTATCATGCCGGAGATTGATTTTCACCATAGGGTTTCATTGATCGCTTACTCGGCAACTTGTATGAAGCAGGATTTCTACTTTCCCCTTAGCGCTTCATTGATCGTGTACTCTTGAGTGTAGCTCGGGCTGAGAATGACGCAGCCATGGGAAAGTTGACAGTTAAGCCTATCTAGTGACAGCCCATCATAGGCTAGCTGGGTGATCTTGCAACTTGTACCATGTCGGAGTTTGATTTTCCCCATAGGGTTTCATTGATCGTGTACTCTTGAGTGTAGCTCGGGCTGAGAAGGTCGCAGCCATGGGAAATTTGACAGTTAAGCCTATCTAGTGACAACCCATCATAGGCTAGCTGGGTGATCTTGCAACTTGTATCATGCCGGAGTTTGATTTTCACCATAGGGTTTCATTGATCGCTTACTCGGCAACTTGTATGAAGCAGGATTTCTACTTTCCCCTTAGCGCTTCATTGATCGTGTACTCTTGAGTGTAGCTCGGGCTGAGAATGACGCAGCCATGGGAACGTTGACAGTTAAGCCTATCTAGTGACAGCCCATCATAGGCTAGCTGGGTGAGCTTGCAACTTGTACCATGTCGGAGTTTGATTTTCCCCATAGGGTTTCATTGATCGTGTACTCTTGAGTGTAGCTCGGGCTGAGAAGGTCGCAGTCATGGGAAAGTTGACAGTTAAGCCTATCTAGTGACAACCCATCATAGGCTAGCTGGGTGATCTTGCAACTTGTATCATGCCGGAGTTTGATTTTCACCATAGGGTTTCATTGATCGCTTACTCGGCAACTTGTATGAAGCAGGATTTCTACTTTCCCCTTAGCGCTTCATTGATCGTGTACTCTTGAGTGTAGCTCGGGCTGAGAATGACGCAGCCATGGGAAAGTTGACAGTTAAGCCTATCTAGTGACAGCCCATCATAGGCTAGCTGGGTGATCTTGCAACTTGTACCATGTCGGAGTTTGATTTTCCCCATAGGGTTTCATTGATCGTGTACTCTTGAGTGTAGCTCGGGCTGAGAAGGTCGCAGCCATGGGAAAGTTGACAGTTAAGCCTATCTAGTGACAACCCATCATAGGCTAGCTGGGTGATCTTGCAACTTGTATCATGCCGGAGTTTGATTTTCACCATAGGGTTTCATTGATCGCTTACTCGGCAACCTGTATGAAGCAGGATTTCTACTTTCCCCTTAGCGCTTCATTGATCGTGTACTCTTGAGTGTAGCTCGGGCTGAGAATGACGCAGCCATGGGAAAGTTGACAGTTAAGCCTATCTAGTGACAGCCCATCATAGGCTAGCTGGGTGATTTTGCAACTTGTACCATGTCAGAGTTTGATTTTCCCCATAAGGTTTCATTGATCGTGTACTCTTGAGTGTAGCTCGGGCTGAGAAGGTCGCAGCCATGGGAAAGTTGACAGTTAAGCCTATCTAGTGACAACCCATCATAGGCTAGCTGGGTGATCTTGCAACTTTTACCATGTCGGAGTTTGATTTTCACCATAGGGTTTCATTGATCGCTTATTCGTGAGTGTAGCTCGGGCTGAGAAGGTCGCAGCCATGGGAAAGTTGACAGTTAAGCCTATCTAGTGACAACCCATCATAGGCTAGCTGGGTGATCTTGCAACTTGTATCATGCCGGAGTTTGATTTTCACCATAGGGTTTCATTGATCGCTTACTCGGCAACTTGTATGAAGCAGGATTTTTACTTTCCCCTTAGCGCTTCATTGATCGTGTACTCTTGAGTGTAGCTCGGGCTGAGAATGACGCAGCCATGGGAAAGTTGACAGTTAAGCCTATCTAGTGACAGCCCATCATAGGCTAGCTGGGTGATCTTGCAACTTGTACCATGTCGGAGTTTGATTTTCCCCATAGGGTTTCATTGATCGTGTACTCTTGAGTGTAGCTCGGGCTGAGAAGGTCGCAGCCATGGGAAAGTTGACAGTTAAGCCTATCTAGTGACAACCCATCACAGGCTAGCTGGGTGATCTTGCAACTTGTATCATGCCGGAGTTTGATTTTCACCATAGGGTTTCATTGATCGCTTACTCGGCAACTTGTATGAAGCAGGATTTCTACTTTCCCCTTAGCGCTTCATTGATCGTGTACTCTTGAGTGTAGCTCGGGCTGAGAATGACGCAGCCATGGGAACGTTGACAGTTAAGCCTATCTAGTGACAGCCCATCATAGGCTAGCTGGGTGAGCTTGCAACTTGTACCATGTCGGAGTTTGATTTTCCCCATAGGGTTTCATTGATCGTGTACTCTTGAGTATAGCTCGGGCTGAGAAGGTCGCAGTCATGGGAAAGTTGACAGTTAAGCCTATCTAGTGACAACCCATCATAGGCTAGCTGGGTGATCTTGCAACTTGTATCATGCCGGAGTTTGATTTTCACCATAGGGTTTCATTGATCGCTTACTCGGCAACTTGTATGAAGCAGGATTTCTACTTTCCCCTTAGCGCTTCATTGATCGTGTACTCTTGAGTGTAGCTCGGGCTGAGAATGACGCAGCCATGGGAAAGTTGACAGTTAAGCCTATCTAGTGACAGCCCATCATAGGCTAGCTGGGTGATCTTGCAACTTGTACCATGTCGGAGTTTGATTTTCCCCATATGGTTTCATTGATCGTGTACTCTTGAGTGTAGCTCGCGCTGAGAAGGTCGCAGCCATGGGAAAGTTGACAGTTAAGCCTATCTAGTGACAACCCATCATAGGCTAGCTGGGTGATCTTGCAAATTGTATCATGCCGGAGTTTGATTTTCACCATAGGGTTTCATTGATCGCTTACTCGGCAACTTGTATGAAGCAGGATTTCTACTTTCCCCTTAGCGCTTCATTGATCGTGTACTCTTGAGTGTAGCTCGGGCTGAGAAGGTCGCAGCCATGGGAAAGTTGACAGTTAAGCCTATCTAGTGACAGCCCATCATAGGCTAGCTGGGTAATCTTGTAACTTGTACCATGTCGGAGTTTGATTTTCCCCATAGGGTTTCATTGATCGTGTACTCTTGAGTGTATCTCGGGCTGAGAAAGTCGCAGCCATGGGAAAGTTGACAGTTAAGCCTATCTAGTGACAACCCATCATAGGCTAGCTGGGTGATCTTGCAACTTGTATCATGCCGGAGATTGATTTTCACCATAGGGTTTCATTGATCGCTTACTCGGCAACTTGTATGAAGCAGGATTTCTACTTTCCCCTTAGCGCTTCATTGATCGTGTACTCTTGAGTGTAGCTCGGGCTGAGAATGACGCAGCCATGGGAAAGTTGACAGTTAAGCCTATCTAGTGACAGCCCATCATAGGCTAGCTGGGTGAGCTTGCAACTTGTACCATGTCGGAGTTTGATTTTCCCCATAGGGTTTCATTGATCGTGTACTCTTGAGTGTAGCTCGGGCTGAGAAGGTCGCAGCCATGGGAAAGTTGACAGTTAAGCCTATCTAGTGACAACCCATCATAGGCTAGCTGGGTGATCTTGCAACTTGTATCATGCCGGAGTTTGATTTACACCATAGGGTTTCATTGATCGCTTACTCGGCAACTTGTATCAAGCAGGATTTCTACTTTCCCCTTAGCGCTTCATTGATCGTGTACTCTTGAGTGTAGATCGGGCTGAGAATGACGCAGCCATGGGAAAGTTGACAGTTAAGCCTATCTAGTGACAGCCCATCATAGGCTAGCTGGGTGATCTTGCAACTTGTACCATGTCGGAGTTTGATTTTCCCCATAGGGTTTCATTGATCGTGTACTCTTGAGTGTAGCTCGGGCTGAGAAGGTCGCAGCCATGGGAAAGTTGACAGTTAAGCCTATCTAGTGACAACCCATCATAGGCTAGCTAGGTGATCTTGCAACTTGTATCATGCCGGAGTTTGATTTACACCATAGGGTTTCATTGATCGCTTACTCGGCAACTTGTATGAAGCAGGATTTCTACTTTCCCCTTAGCGCTTCATTGATCGTGTACTCTTGAGTGTAGCTCGGGCTGAGAATGACGCAGCCATGGGAAAGTTGACAGTTAAGCCTATCTAGTGACAGCCCATCATAGGCTAGCTGGGTGATTTTGCAACTTGTACCATGTCAGAGTTTGATTTTCCCCATAAGCTTTCATTGATCGTGTACTCTTGAGTGTAGCTCGGGCTGAGAAGGTCGCAGCCATGGGAAAGTTGACAGTTAAGCCTATCTAGTGACAACCCATCATAGGCTAGCTGGGTGATCTTGCAACTTTTACCATGTCGGAGTTTGATTTTCACCATAGGGATTCATTGATCGCTTACTCGTGAGTGTAGCTCGGGCTGAGAAGGTCGCAGCCATGGGAAAGTTGACAGTTAAGCCTATCTAGTGACAACCCATCATAGGCTAGCTGGGTGATCTTGCAACTTGTATCATGCCGGAGTTTGATTTTCACCATAGGGTTTCATTGATCGCTTACTCGGCAACTTGTATGAAGCAGGATTTTTACTTTCCCCTTAGCGCTTCATTGATCGTGTACTCTTGAGTGTAGCTCGGGCTGAGAATGACGCAGCCATGGGAAAGTTGACAGTTAAGCCTATCTAGTGACAGCCCATCATAGGCTAGCTGGGTGATCTTGCAACTTGTACCATGTCGGAGTTTGATTTTCCCCATAGGGTTTCATTGATCGTGTACGCTTGAGTGTAGCTCGGGCTGAGAAGGTCGCAGCCATGGGAAAGTTGACAGTTAAGCCTATCTAGTGACAACCCATCATAGGCTAGCTGGGTGATCTTGCAACTTGTATCATGCCGGAGTTTGATTTACACCATAGGGTTTCATTGATCGCTTACTCGGCAACTTGTATCAAGCAGGATTTCTACTTTCCCCTTAGCGCTTCATTGATCGTGTACTCTTGAGTGTAGATCGGGCTGAGAATGACGCAGCCATGGGAAAGTTGACAGATAAGCCTATCTAGTGACAGCCCATCATAGGCTAGCTGGGTGATCTTGCAACTTGTACCATGTCGGAGTTTGATTTTCCCCATAAGGTTTCATTGATCGTGTACTCTTGAGTGTAGCTCGGACTGAGAAGGTCGCAGCCATGGGAAAGTTGACAGTTAAGCCTATCTAGTGACAACCCATCATAGGCTAGCTGGGTGATCTTGCAACTTGTATCATGCCGGAGTTTGATTTTCACCATAGGGTTTCATTAATCGCTTCCTCGGCAACTTGTATCAAGCAGGATTTCTACTTTCCCCTTAGCGCTTCATTGATCGTGTACTCTTGAGTGTAGCTCGGGCTGAGAATGACGCAGCCATGGGAAAGTTGACAGTTAAGCCTATCTAGTGACAGCCCATCATAGGCTAGCTGGGTGATCTTGCAACTTGTACCATGTCGGAGTTTGATTTTCCCCATAGGGTTTCATTGATCGTGTACTCTTGAGTGTAGCTCGGGCTGAGAAGGTCGCAGCCATGGGAAAGTTGACAGTTAAGCCTATCTAGTGACAACCCATCATAGGCTAGCTGGATGATCTTGCAACTTGTATCATGCCGGAGTTTGATTTTCACCATAGGGTTTCATTGATCGCTTACTCGGCAACTTGTATGAAGCAGGATTTCTACTTTCCCCTTAGCGCTTCATTGATCGTGTACTCTTGAGTGTAGCTCGGGCTGAGAATGACACAGCCATGGGAAAGTTGACAGTTAAGCCTATCTAGTGACAGCCCATCATAGGCTGGCTGGGTGAGCTTGCAACTTGTACCATGTCGGAGTTTGATTTTCCCCATAGGGTTTCATTGATCGTGTACTCTTGAGTGTAGCTCGGGCTGAGAAGGTCGCAGCCATGGGAAAGTTGACAGTTAAGCCTATCTAGTGACAACCCATCATAGGCTAGCTGGGTGATCTTGCAACTTGTATCATGCCGGAGTTTGATTTACACCATAGGGTTTCATTGATCGCTTACTCGGCAACTTGTATGAAGCAGGATTTCTACTTTCCCCTTAGCGCTTCATTGATCGTGTACTCTTGAGAGTAGCTCGGGCTGAGAATGACGCAGCCATGGGAAAGTTGACAGTTAAGCCTATCTAGTGACAGCCCATCATAGGCTAGCTGGGTGATTTTGCAACTTGTACCATGTCAGAGTTTGATTTTCCCCATAAGGTTTCATTGATCGTGTACTCTTGAGTGTAGCTCGGGCTGAGAAGGTCGCAGCCATGGGAAAGTTGACAGTTAAGCCTATCTAGTGACAACCCATCATAGGCTAGCTGGGTGATCTTGCAACTTTTACCATGTCGGAGTTTGATTTTCACCAAAGGGTTTCATTGATCGCTTACTCGTGAGTGTAGCTCGGGCTGAGAAGGTCGCAGCCATGGGAAAGTTGACAGTTAAGCCTATCTAGTGACAACCCATCATAGGCTAGCTGGGTGATCTTGCAACTTGTATCATGCCGGAGTTTGATTTTCACCATAGGGTTTCATTGATCGCTTACTCGGCAACTTGTATGAAGCAGGATTTTTACTTTCCCCTTAGCGCTTCATTGATCGTGTACTCTTGAGTGTAGCTCGGGCTGAGAATGACGCAGCCATGGGAAAGTTGACAGTTAAGCCTATCTAGTGACAGCCCATCATAGGCTAGCTGGGTGATCTTGCAACTTGTACCATGTCGGAGTTTGATTTTCCCCATAGGGTTTCATTGATCGTGTACTCTTGAGTGTAGCTCGGGCTGAGAATGTCGCAGCCATGGGAAAGTTGACAGTTAAGCCTATCTAGTGACAACCCATCATAGGCTAGCTGGGTGATCTTGCAACTTGTATCATGCCGGAGTTTGATTTTCACCATAGGGTTTCATTGATCGCTTACTCGGCAACTTGTATGAAGCAGGATTTCTACTTTCCCCTTAGCGCTTCATTGATCGTGTACTCTTGAGTGTAGCTCGGGCTGAGAATGACGCAGCCATGGGAAAGTTGACAGTTAAGCCTATCTAGTGACAGCCCATCATAGGCTAGCTGGGTGAGCTTGCAACTTGTACCATGTCGGAGTTTGATTTTCCCCATAGGGTTTCATTGATCGTGTACTCTTGAGTGTAGCTCGGGCTGAGAAGGTCGCAGCCATGGGAAAGTTGACAGTTAAGCCTATCTAGTGACAACCCATCATAGGCTAGCTGGGTGATCTTGCAACTTGTATCATGCCGGAGTTTGATTTTCACCATAGGGTTTCATTGATCGCTTACTCGGCAACTTGTATGAAGCAGGATTTCTACTTTCCCCTTAGCGCTTCATTGATCGTGTACTCTTGAGTGTAGCTCGGGCTGAGAATGACGCAGCCATGGGAAAGTTGACAGTTAAGCCTATCTAGTGACAGCCCATCATAGGCTAGCTGGGTGATCTTGCAACTTGTACCATGTCGGAGTTTGATTTTCCCCATAGGGTTTCATTGATCGTGTACTCTTGAGTGTAGCTCGGGCTGAGAAGGACGCAGCCATGGGAAAGTTGACAGTTAAGCCTATCTAGTGACAACCCATCATAGGCTAGCTGGGTGATCTTGCAAATTGTATCATGCCGGAGTTTGATTTTCACCATAGGTTTTCATTGATCGCTTACTCGGCAACTTGTATGAAGCAGGATTTCTACTTTCCCCTTAGCGCTTCATTGATCGTGTACTCTTGAGTGTAGCTCGGGCTGAGAATGACGCAGCCATGGGAAAGTTGACAGTTAAGCCTATCTAGTGACAGCCCATCATAGGCTAGCTGGGTGATCTTGCAACTTGTACCATGTCGGAGTTTGATTTTCCCCATAAGGTTTCATTGATCGTGTACTCTTGAGTGTAGCTCGGGCTGAGAAGGTCGCAGCCATGGGAAAGTTGACAGTTAAGCCTATCTAGTGACAACCCATCATAGGCTAGCTGGGTGATCTTGCAACTTGTATCATGCCGGAGTTTGATTTTCACCATAGGGTTTCATTGATCGCTTACTCGGCAACTTGTATGAAGCAGGATTTCTACTTTCCCCTTAGCGCTTCATTGATCGTGTACTCTTGAGTGTAGCTCGGGCTGAGAATGACGCAGCCATGGGAAAGTTGACAGTTAAGCCTATCTAGTGACAGCCCATCACAGGCTAGCTGGGTGAGCTTGCAACTTGTACCATGTCGGAGTTTGATTTTCCCCATAGGGTTTCATTGATCGTGTACTCTTGAGTGTAGCTCGGGCTGAGAAGGTCGCAGCCATAGGAAAGTTGACAGTTAAGCCTATCTAGTGACAACCCATCATAGGCTAGCTGGGTGATCTTGCAACTTCTATCATGCCGGAGTTTGATTTTCACCATAGGGTTTCATTGATCGCTTACTCGGCAACTTGTATGAAGCAGGATTTCTACTTTCCCCTTAGCGCTTCATTGATCGTGTACTCTTGAGTGTAGCTCGGGCTGAGAATGACGCAGCCATGGGAAAGTTGACAGTTAAGCCTATCTAGTGACAGCCCATCACAGGCTAGCTGGGTGAGCTTGCAACTTGTACCATGTCGGAGTTTGATTTTCCCCATAGGGTTTCATTGATCGTGTACTCTTGAGTGTAGCTCGGGCTGAGAAGGTCGCAGCCATAGGAAAGTTGACAGTTAAGCCTATCTAGTGACAACCCATCATAGGCTAGCTGGGTGATCTTGCAACTTCTATCATGCCGGAGTTTGATTTTCACCATAGGGTTTCATTGATCGCTTACTCGGCAACTTGTATGAAGCAGGATTTCTACTTTCCCCTTAGCGCTTCATTGATCGTGTACTCTTGAGTGTAGCTCGGGCTGAGAATGACGCAGCCATGGGAAAGTTGACAGTTAAGCCTATCTAGTGACAACCCATCATAGGCTAGCTGGGTGATCTTGCAAATTGTATCATGCCGGAGTTTGATTTTCACCATAGGTTTTCATTGATCGCTTACTCGGCAACTTGTATGAAGCAGGATTTCTACTTTCCCCTTAGCGCTTCATTGATCGTGTACTCTTGAGTGTAGCTCGGGCTGAGAATGACGCAGCCATGGGAAAGTTGACAGTTAAGCCTATCTAGTGACAGCCCATCATAGGCTAGCTGGGTGATCTTGCAACTTGTACCATGTCGGAGTTTGATTTTCCCCATAGGGTTTCATTGATCGTGTACTCTTGAGTGTAGCTCGGGCTGAGAAGGTCGCAGCCATGGGAAAGTTGACAGTTAAGCCTATCTAGTGACAACCCATCATAGGCTAGCTGGGTGATCTTGCAACTTGTATCATGCCGGAGTTTGATTTTCACCATAGGGTTTCATTGATCGCTTACTCGGCAACTTGTATGAAGCAGGATTTCTACTTTCCCCTTAGCGCTTCATTGATCGTGTACTCTTGAGTGTAGCTCGGGCTGAGAATGACGCAGCCATGGGAAAGTTGACAGTTAAGCCTATCTAGTGACAGCCCATCACAGGCTAGCTGGGTGAGCTTGCAACTTGTACCATGTCGGAGTTTGATTTTCCCCATAGGGTTTCATTGATCGTGTACTCTTGAGTGTAGCTCGGGCTGAGAAGGTCGCAGCCATAGGAAAGTTGACAGTTAAGCCTATCTAGTGACAACCCATCATAGGCTAGCTGGGTGATCTTGCAACTTGTATCATGCCGGAGTTTGATTTTCACCATAGGGTTTCATTGATCGCTTACTCGGCAACTTGTATGAAGCAGGATTTTTACTTTCCCCTTAGCGCTTCATTGATCGTGTACTCTTGAGTGTAGCTCGGGCTGAGAATGACGCAGGCATGGGAAAGTTGACAGTTAAGCCTATCTAGTGACAGCCCATCATAGGCTAGCTGGGTGATCTTGCAACTTGTACCATGTCGGAGTTTGATTTTCCCCATAGGGTTTCATTGATCGTTAACTCTTGAGTGTAGCTCGGGCTGAGAAGGTCGCAGCCATGGGAAAGTTGACAGTTAAGCCTATCTAGCGACAACCCATCATAGGCTAGCTGGGTGATCTTGCAACTTGTATCATGCCGGAGTTTGATTTTCACCATAGGGTTTCATTGATCGCTTACTCGGCAACTTGTATGAAGCAGGATTTCTACTTTCCCCTTAGCGCTTCATTGATCGTGTACTCTTGAGTGTAGCTCGGGCTGAGAATGACGCAGCCATGGGAAAGTTGACAGTTAAGCCTATCTAGTGACAGCCCATCATAGGCTAGCTGGGTGATCTTGCAACTTGTACCATGTCGGAGTTTGATTTTCCCCATAGGGTTTCATTGATCGTGTACTCTTGAGTGTAGCTCGGGCTGAGAAGGTCGCAGCCATGGGAAAGTTGACAGTTAAGCCTATCTAGTGACAACCCATCATAGGCTAGCTGGGTGATCTTGCAACTTGTATCATGCCGGAGTTTGATTTACACCATAGGGTTTCATTGATCGCTTACTCGGCAACTTGTATGAAGCAGGATTTCTACTTTCCCCTTAGCGCTTCATTGATCGTGTACTCTTGAGTGTAGCTCGGGCTGAGAATGACGCAGCCATGGGAAAGTTGACAGTTAAGCCTATCTAGTGACAGCCCATCATAGGCTATCTGGGTGATTTTGCAACTTGTACCATGTCAGAGTTTGATTTTCCCCATAAGGTTTCATTGATCGTGTACTCTTGAGTGTAGCTCGGGCTGAGAAGGTCGCAGCCATGGGAAAGTTGACAGTTAAGCCTATCTAGTGACAACCCATCATAGGCTAGCTGGGTGATCTTGCAACTTTTACCATGTCGGAGTTTGATTTTCACCATAGGGTTTCATTGATCGCTTACTCGTGAGTGTAGCTCGGGCTGAGAAGGTCGCAGCCATGGGAAAGTTGACAGTTAAGCCTATCTAGTGACAACCCATCATAGGCTAGCTGGGTGATCTTGCAACTTGTATCATGCCGGAGTTTGATTTTCACCATAGGGTTTCATTGATCGCTTACTCGGCAACTTGTATGAAGCAGGATTTTTACTTTCCCCTTAGCGCTTCATTGATCGTGTACTTTTGAGTGTAGCTCGGGCTGAGAATGACGCAGCCATGGGAAAGTTGACAGTTAAGCCTATCTAGTGACAGCCCATCATAGGCTAGCTGGGTGATCTTGCAACTTGTACCATGTCGGAGTTTGATTTTCACCATAGGGTTTCATTGATCGTGTACTCTTGAGTGTAGCTCGGGCTGAGAAGGTCGCAGCCATGGGAAAGTTGACAGTTAAGCCTATCTAGTGACAACCCATCATAGGCTAGCTGGGTGATCTTGCAACTTGTATCATGCCGGAGTTTGATTTTCACCATAGGGTTTCATTGATCGCTTACTCGGCAACTTGTATGAAGCAGGATTTCTACTTTCCCCTTAGCTCTTCATTGATCGTGTACTCTTGAGTGTAGCTCGGGCTGAGAATGACGCAGCCATGGGAAAGTTGACAGTTAAGCCTATCTAGTGACAGCCCATCATAGGCTAGCTGGGTGATCTTTCAACTTGTACCATGTCGGAGTTTGATTTTCCCCATAGGGTTTCATTGATCGCTTACTCGGCAACTTGTATGAAGCAGGATTTCTACTTTCCCCTTAGCGCTTCATTGATCGTGTACTCTTGAGTGTAGCTCGGGCTGAGAATGACGCAGCCATGGGAAAGTTGACAGTTAAGCCTATCTAGTGACAGCCCATCATAGGCTAGCTGGGTGATCTTGCAACTTGTACCATGTCGGAGTTTGATTTTCACCATAGGGTTTCATTGATCGCTTACTCGTGAGTGTAGCTCGGGCTGAGAAGTGGAAAGTTGACAGTTAAGCCTATCTAGTGACAACCCATCATAGGCTAGCTGGGTGATCTTGCAACTTGTATCATGCCGGAGTTTGATTTTCACCATAGGGTTTCATTGATCGCTTACTCGGCAACCTTGTATGAAGCAGGATTTTTACTTTCCCTTAAGCGCTTTCATTGATCGTGTACTTTTGAGTGTAGCTCGGGCTGAGAATGAGCGAGCCATGGGAAAGTTGACAGTTAAGCCTATCTAGTGACAGCCCATCATAGGCTAGCTGGTGATCTTGCAACTTGTACCATGTCGGAGTTTGATTTTCACCATAGGGTTTCATTGATCGTGTACTCTTGAGTGTAGCTCGGGCTGAGAAGGTCGCAGCCATGGAAAGTTGACAGTTAAGCCTATCTAGTGACAACCCATCATAGGCTAGCTGGGTGATCTTGCAACTTGTATCATGCCGGAGTTTGATTTTCACCATAGGGTTTCATTGATCGCTTACCTCGGCAACTTGTATGAAGCAGGATTTCTACTTTCCCCTTAGCGCTTCATTGATCGTGTACTCTTGAGTGTAGCTCGGGCTGAGAATGACGCAGCCATGGGAAAGTTGACAGTTAAGCCTATCTAGTGACAGCCCATCATAGGCTAGCTGGGTGATCTTGCAACTTGTACCATGTCGGAGTTTGATTTTCCCCATAGGGTTTCATTGATCGTGTACTCTTGAGTGTAGCTCGGGCTGAGAAGGACGCAGCCATGGGGAAAGTTGACAGTTAAGCCTATCTAGTGACAACCCATCATAGGCTAGCTGGGTGATCTTGCAAATTGTATCATGCCGGAGTTTGATTTTCACCATAGGGTTTTCATTGATCGCTTACTCGGCAACTTGTATGAATCAGGATTTCTACTTTCCCCTTAGCGCTTCATTGATCGTGTACTCTTGAGTGTAGCTCGGCTGAGAATGACGCAGCCATGGGAAAGTTGACAGTTAAGCCTATCTAGTGACAGCCCATCATAGGCTAGCTGGGTGATCTTGCAACTTGTACCATGTCGGAGTTTGATTTTCCCCATAGGGTTTCATGATCGTGTACTCTTGAGTGTAGCTCGGGCTGAGAAGGTCGCAGCCATGGGAAAGTTGACAGTTAAGCCTATCTAGTGACAACCCATCATAGGCTAGCTGGGTGATCTTGCAACTTGTATCATGCCGGAGTTTGATTTTCACCATAGGGTTTTCATTGATCGCTTACTCGGCAACTTGTATGAAGCAGGATTTCTACTTTCCCCTTAGCTCTTCATTGATCGTGTACTCTTGAGTGTAGCTCGGGCTGAGAATGACGCAGCCATGGGAAAGTTGACAGTTAAGCCTATCTAGTGACAGCCCATCACAGGCTAGCTGGGTGAGCTTGCAATCTTGTACCATGTCGGAGTTTGATTTTCCCCATAGGGTTTCATTGATCGTGTACTCTTGAGTGTAGCTCGGGCTGAGAAGGTCGCAGCCATAGGAAAGTTGACAGTTAAGCCTATCTAGTGACAACCCATCATAGGCTAGCTGGGTGATCTTGCAACTTCTATCATGCCGGAGTTTGATTTTCACCATAGGGTTTCATTGATCGCTTACTCGGCAACTTGTATGAAGCAGGATTTCTACTTTCTCCCTTAGCGCTTCATTGATCGTGTACTCTTGAGTGTAGCTCGGGCTGAGAATGACGCAGCCATGGGAAAGTTGACAGTTAAGCCTATCTAGTGACAACCCATCATAGGCTAGCTGGGTGATCTTGCAAATTGTATCATGCCGGAGTTTGATTTTCACCATAGGTTTTCATTGATCGCTTACTCGGCAACTTGTATGAAGCAGGATTTCTACTTTCCCCTTAGCGCTTCATTGATCGTGTACTCTTGAGTGTAGCTCGGGCTGAGAATGACGCAGCCATGGGAAAGTTGACAGTTAAGCCTATCTAGTGACAGCCCATCATAGGCTAGCTGGGTGATCTTGCAACTTGTACCATGTCGGAGTTTGATTTTCCCCATAGGGTTTCATTGATCGTGTACTCTTGAGTGTAGCTCGGGCTGAGAAGGTCGCAGCCATGGGAAAAGTTGACAGTTAAGCCTATCTAGTGACAACCCCATCATAGGCTAGCTGGGTGATCTTGCAACTTGTATCATGCCGGAGTTTGATTTTCACCATAGGGTTTCATTGATCGCTTACTCGGCAACTTGTATGAAGCAGGATTTCTACTTTCCCTTAGCGCTTCATTGATCGTGTACTCTTGAGTGTAGCTCGGGCTGAGAATGACGCAGCCATGGGAAAGTTGACAGTTAAGCCTATCTAGTGACAGCCCATCACAGGCTAGCTGGGTGAGCTTGCAACTTGTACCATGTCGGAGTTTGATTTTCCCCATAGGGTTTCATTGATCGTGTACTCTTGAGTGTAGCTCGGGCTGAGAAGGTCGCAGCCATAGGAAAGTTGACAGTTAAGCCTATCTAGTGACAAACCCATCATAGGCTAGCTGGGTGATCTTGCAACTTGTATCATGCCGGAGTTTGATTTTCACCATAGGGTTTCATTGATCGCTTACTCGGCAACTTGTATGAAGCAGGATTTTTACTTTCCCCTTAGCGCTTCATTGATCGTGTACTCTTGAGTGTAGCTCGGGCTGAGAATGACGCAGGCATGGGAAAGTTGACAGTTAAGCCTATCTAGTGACAGCCCATCATAGGCTAGCTGGGTGATCTTGCAACTTGTACCATGTCGGAGTTTGATTTTCCCCATAGGGTTTTCATTGATCGTTAACTCTTGAGTGTAGCTCGGGCTGAGAAGGTCGCAGCCATGGGAAAGTTGACAGTTAAGCCTATCTAGCGACAACCCCATCATAGGCTAGCTGGGTGATCTTGCAACTTGTATCATGCCGGAGTTTGATTTTCACCATAGGGTTTCATTGATCGCTTACTCGGCAACTTGTATGAAGCAGGATTTCTACTTTCCCCTTAGCGCTTCATTGATCGTGTACTCTTGAGTGTAGCTCGGGCTGAGAATGACGCAGCCATGGGAAAGTTGACAGTTAAGCCTATCTAGTGACAGCCCATCATAGGCTAGCTGGGTGATCTTGCAACTTGTACCATGTCGGAGTTTGATTTTCCCCATAGGGGTTTCATTGATCGTGTACTCTTGAGTGTAGCTCGGGCTGAGAAGGTCGCAGCCATGGGAAAGTTGACAGTTAAGCCTATCTAGTGACAACCCATCATAGGCTAGCTGGGTGATCTTGCAACTTGTATCATGCCGGAGTTTGATTTACACCATAGGGTTTCATTGATCGCTTACTCGGCAACTTGTATGAAGCAGGATTTCTACTTTCCCCTTAGCGCTTCATTGATCGTGTACTCTTGAGTGTAGCTCGGGCTGAGAATGACGCAGCCATGGGAAAGTTGACAGTTAAGCCTATCTAGTGACAGCCCATCATAGGCTATCTGGGTGATTTTGCAACTTGTACCATGTCAGAGTTTGATTTTCCCCATAAGGTTTCATTGATCGTGTACTCTTGAGTGTAGCTCGGGCTGAGAAGGTCGCAGCCATGGGAAAGTTGACAGTTAAGCCTATCTAGTGACAACCCATCATAGGCTAGCTGGGTGATCTTGCAACTTTTACCATGTCGGAGTTTGATTTTCACCATAGGGTTTCATTGATCGCTTACTCGTGAGTGTAGCTCGGGCTGAGAAGGTCGCAGCCATGGGAAAGTTGACAGTTAAGCCTATCTAGTGACAACCCATCATAGGCTAGCTGGGTGATCTTGCAACTTGTATCATGCCGGAGTTTGATTTTCACCATAGGGTTTCATTGATCGCTTACTCGGCAACTTGTATGAAGCAGGATTTTTACTTTCCCCTTAGCGCTTCATTGATCGTGTACTTTTGAGTGTAGCTCGGGCTGAGAATGACGCAGCCATGGGAAAGTTGACAGTTAAGCCTATCTAGTGACAGCCCATCATAGGCTAGCTGGGTGATCTTGCAACTTGTACCATGTCGGAGTTTGATTTTCACCATAGGGTTTCATTGATCGTGTACTCTTGAGTGTAGCTCGGGCTGAGAAGGTCGCAGCCATGGGAAAGTTGACAGTTAAGCCTATCTAGTGACAACCCATCATAGGCTAGCTGGGTGATCTTGCAACTTGTATCATGCCGGAGTTTGATTTTCACCATAGGGTTTCATTGATCGCTTACTCGGCAACTTGTATGAAGCAGGATTTCTACTTTCCCCTTAGCTCTTCATTGATCGTGTACTCTTGAGTGTAGCTCGGGCTGAGAATGACGCAGCCATGGGAAAGTTGACAGTTAAGCCTATCTAGTGACAGCCCATCATAGGCTAGCTGGGTGATCTTGCAACTTGTACCATGTCGGAGTTTGATTTTCCCCATAGGGTTTCATTGATCGCTTACTCGGCAACTTGTATGAAGCAGGATTTCTACTTTCCCCTTAGCGCTTCATTGATCGTGTACTCTTGAGTGTAGCTCGGGCTGAGAATGACGCAGCCATGGGAAAGTTGACAGTTAAGCCTATCTAGTGACAGCCCATCATAGGCTAGCTGGGTGATCTTGCAACTTGTACCATGTCGGAGTTTGATTTTCCCCATAGGGTTTCATTGATCGTGTACTCTTGAGTGTAGCTCGGGCTGAGAAGGTCGCAGCCATGGGAAAGTTGACAGTTAAGCCTATCTAGTGACAACCCATCATAGGCTAGCTGGGTGATCTTGCAACTTGTATCATGCCGGAGTTTGATTTACACCATAGGGTTTCATTGATCGCTTACTCGGCAACTTGTATGAAGCAGGATTTCTACTTTCCCCTTAGCGCTTCATTGATCGTGTACTCTTGAGTGTAGCTCGGGCTGAGAATGACGCAGCCATGGGAAAGTTGACAGTTAAGCCTATCTAGTGACAGCCCATCATAGGCTATCTGGGTGATTTTGCAACTTGTACCATGTCAGAGTTTGATTTTCCCCATATGGTTTCATTGATCGTGTACTCTTGAGTGTAGCTCGGGCTGAGAAGGTCGCAGCCATGGGAAAGTTGACAGTTAAGCCTATCTAGTGACAACCCATCATAGGCTAGCTGGGTGATCTTGCAACTTTTACCATGTCGGAGTTTGATTTTCACCATAGGGTTTCATTGATCGCTTACTCGTGAGTGTAGCTCGGGCTGAGAAGGTCGCAGCCATGGGAAAGTTGACAGTTAAGCCTATCTAGTGACAACCCATCATAGGCTAGCTGGGTGATCTTGCAACTTGTATCATGCCGGAGTTTGATTTTCACCATAGGGTTTCATTGATCGCTTACTCGGCAACTTGTATGAAGCAGGATTTTTACTTTCCCCTTAGCGCTTCATTGATCGTGTACTTTTGAGTGTAGCTCGGGCTGAGAATGACGCAGCCATGGGAAAGTTGACAGTTAAGCCTATCTAGTGACAGCCCATCATAGGCTAGCTGGGTGATCTTGCAACTTGTACCATGTCGGAGTTTGATTTTCACCATAGGGTTTCATTGATCGTGTACTCTTGAGTGTAGCTCGGGCTGAGAAGGTCGCAGCCATGGGAAAGTTGACAGTTAAGCCTATCTAGTGACAACCCATCATAGGCTAGCTGGGTGATCTTGCAACTTGTATCATGCCGGAGTTTGATTTTCACCATAGGGTTTCATTGATCGCTTACTCGGCAACTTGTATGAAGCAGGATTTCTACTTTCCCCTTAGCGCTTCATTGATCGTGTACTCTTGAGTGTAGCTCGGGCTGAGAATGACGCAGCCATGGGAAAGTTGACAGTTAAGCCTATCTAGTGACAGCCCATCATAGGCTAGCTGGGTGATCTTGCAACTTGTACCATGTCGGAGTTTGATTTTCCCCATAGGGTTTCATTGATCGTGTACTCTTGAGTGTAGCTCGGGCTGAGAAGGACGCAGCCATGGGAAAGTTGACAGTTAAGCCTATCTAGTGACAACCCATCATAGGCTAGCTGGGTGATCTTGCAAATTGTATCATGCCGGAGTTTGATTTTCACCATAGGTTTTCATTGATCGCTTACTCGGCAACTTGTATGAAGCAGGATTTCTACTTTCCCCTTAGCGCTTCATTGATCGTGTACTCTTGAGTGTAGCTCGGGCTGAGAATGACGCAGCCATGGGAAAGTTGACAGTTAAGCCTATCTAGTGACAGCCCATCATAGGCTAGCTGGGTGATCTTGCAACTTGTACCATGTCGGAGTTTGATTTTCCCCATAGGGTTTCATTGATCGTGTACTCTTGAGTGTAGCTCGGGCTGAGAAGGTCGCAGCCATGGGAAAGTTGACAGTTAAGCCTATCTAGTGACAACCCATCATAGGCTAGCTGGGTGATCTTGCAACTTGTATCATGCCGGAGTTTGATTTTCACCATAGGGTTTCATTGATCGCTTACTCGGCAACTTGTATGAAGCAGGATTTCTACTTTCCCCTTAGCGCTTCATTGATCGTGTACTCTTGAGTGTAGCTCGGGCTGAGAATGACGCAGCCATGGGAAAGTTGACAGTTAAGCCTATCTAGTGACAGCCCATCACAGGCTAGCTGGGTGAGCTTGCAACTTGTACCATGTCGGAGTTTGATTTTCCCCATAGGGTTTCATTGATCGTGTACTCTTGAGTGTAGCTCGGGCTGAGAAGGTCGCAGCCATAGGAAAGTTGACAGTTAAGCCTATCTAGTGACAACCCATCATAGGCTAGCTGGGTGATCTTGCAACTTCTATCATGCCGGAGTTTGATTTTCACCATAGGGTTTCATTGATCGCTTACTCGGCAACTTGTATGAAGCAGGATTTCTACTTTCCCCTTAGCGCTTCATTGATCGTGTACTCTTGAGTGTAGCTCGGGCTGAGAATGACGCAGCCATGGGAAAGTTGACAGTTAAGCCTATCTAGTGACAACCCATCATAGGCTAGCTGGGTGATCTTGCAAATTGTATCATGCCGGAGTTTGATTTTCACCATAGGTTTTCATTGATCGCTTACTCGGCAACTTGTATGAAGCAGGATTTCTACTTTCCCCTTAGCGCTTCATTGATCGTGTACTCTTGAGTGTAGCTCGGGCTGAGAATGACGCAGCCATGGGAAAGTTGACAGTTAAGCCTATCTAGTGACAGCCCATCATAGGCTAGCTGGGTGATCTTGCAACTTGTACCATGTCGGAGTTTGATTTTCCCCATAGGGTTTCATTGATCGTGTACTCTTGAGTGTAGCTCGGGCTGAGAAGGTCGCAGCCATGGGAAAGTTGACAGTTAAGCCTATCTAGTGACAACCCATCATAGGCTAGCTGGGTGATCTTGCAACTTGTATCATGCCGGAGTTTGATTTTCACCATAGGGTTTCATTGATCGCTTACTCGGCAACTTGTATGAAGCAGGATTTCTACTTTCCCCTTACCGCTTCATTGATCGTGTACTCTTGAGTGTAGCTCGGGCTGAGAATGACGCAGCCATGGGAAAGTTGACAGTTAAGCCTATCTAGTGACAGCCCATCACAGGCTAGCTGGGTGAGCTTGCAACTTGTACCATGTCGGAGTTTGATTTTCCCCATAGGGTTTCATTGATCGTGTACTCTTGAGTGTAGCTCGGGCTGAGAAGGTCGCAGCCATAGGAAAGTTGACAGTTAAGCCTATCTAGTGACAACCCATCATAGGCTAGCTGGGTGATCTTGCAACTTCTATCATGCCGGAGTTTGATTTTCACCATAGGGTTTCATTGATCGCTTACTCGGCAACTTGTATGAAGCAGGATTTCTACTTTCCCCTTAGCGCTTCATTGATCGTGTACTCTTGAGTGTAGCTCGGGCTGAGAATGACACAGCCATGGGAAAGTTGACAGTTAAGCCTATCTAGTGACAGCCCATCATAGGCTAGCTGGGTGATCTTGCAACTTGTATCATGCCGGAGTTTGATTTTCACCATAGGGTTTCATTGATCGCTTACTCGGCAACTTGTATGAAGCAGGATTTCTACTTTCCCCTTAGCGCTTCATTGATCGTGTACTCTTGAGTGTAGCTCGGGCTGAGAATGACGCAGCCATGGGAAAGTTGACAGTTAAGCCTATCTAGTGACAGCCCATCATAGGCTAGCTGGGTGATCTTGCAACTTGTACCATGTCGGAGTTTGATTTTCCCCATAGGGTTTCATTGATCGTGTACTCTTGAGTGTAGCTCGGGCTGAGAAGGTCGCAGCCATGGGAAAGTTGACAGTTAAGCCTATCTAGTGACAACCCATCATAGGCTAGCTGGGTGATCTTGCAACTTGTATCATGCCGGAGTTTGATTTACACCATAGGGTTTCATTGATCGCTTACTCGGCAACTTGTATGAAGCAGGATTTCTACTTTCCCCTTAGCGCTTCATTGATCGTGTACTCTTGAGTGTAGCTCGGGCTGAGAATGACGCAGCCATGGGAAAGTTGACAGTTAAGCCTATCTAGTGACAGCCCATCATAGGCTAGCTGGGTGATTTTGCAACTTGTACCATGTCAGAGTTTGATTTTCCCCATAAGGTTTCATTGATCGTGTACTCTTGAGTGTAGCTCGGGCTGAGAAGGTCGCAGCCATGGGAAAGTTGACAGTTAAGCCTATCTAGTGACAACCCATCATAGGCTAGCTGGGTGATCTTGCAACTTTTACCATGTCGGAGTTTGATTTTCACCATAGGGTTTCATTGATCGCTTACTCGTGAGTGTAGCTCGGGCTGAGAAGGTCGCAGCCATGGGAAAGTTGACAGTTAAGCCTATCTAGTGACAACCCATCATAGGCTAGCTGGGTGATCTTGCAACTTGTATCATGCCGGAGTTTGATTTTCACCATAGGGTTTCATTGATCGCTTACTCGGCAACTTGTATGAAGCAGGATTTTTACTTTCCCCTTAGCGCTTCATTGATCGTGTACTCTTGAGTGTAGCTCGGGCTGAGAATGACGCAGCCATGGGAAAGTTGACAGTTAAGCCTATCTAGTGACAGCCCATCATAGGCTAGCTGGGTGATCTTGCAACTTGTACCATGTCGGAGTTTGATTTTCCCCATAGGGTTTCATTGATCGTGTACTCTTGAGTGTAGCTCGGGCTGAGAAGGTCGCAGCCATGGGAAAGTTGACAGTTAAGCCTATCTAGTGACAACCCATCATAGGCTAGCTGGGTGATCTTGCAACTTTTACCATGTCGGAGTTTGATTTTCACCATAGGGTTTCATTGATCGCTTACTCGTGAGTGTAGCTCGGGCTGAGAAGGTCGCAGCCATGGGAAAGTTGACAGTTAAGCCTATCTAGTGACAACCCATCATAGGCTAGCTGGGTGATCTTGCAACTTGTATCATGCCGGAGTTTGATTTTCACCATAGGGTTTCATTGATCGCTTACTCGGCAACTTGTATGAAGCAGGATTTTTACTTTCCCCTTAGCCATGGGAAAGTTGACAGTTAAGCCTATCTAGTGACAGCCCATCATAGGCTAGCTGGGTGATCTTGCAACTTGTACCATGTCGGAGTTTGATTTTCCCCATAGGGTTTCATTGATCGCTTACTCGGCAACTTGTATGAAGCAGGATTTCTACTTTCCCCTTAGCGCTTCATTGATCGTGTACTCTTGAGTGTAGCTCGGGCTGAGAATGACGCAGCCATGGGAAAGTTGACAGTTAAGCCTATCTAGTGACAGCCCATCATAGGCTAGCTGGGTGATCTTGCAACTTGTACCATGTCGGAGTTTGATTTTCCCCATAGGGTTTCATTGATCGTGTACTCTTGAGTGTAGCTCGGGCTGAGAAGGTCGCAGCCATGGGAAAGTTGACAGTTAAGCCTATCTAGTGACAACCCATCATAGGCTAGCTGGGTGATCTTGCAACTTGTATCATGCCGGAGTTTGATTTACACCATAGGGTTTCATTGATCGCTTACTCGGCAACTTGTATGAAGCAGGATTTCTACTTTCCCCTTAGCGCTTCATTGATCGTGTACTCTTGAGTGTAGCTCGGGCTGAGAATGACGCAGCCATGGGAAAGTTGACAGTTAAGCCTATCTAGTGACAGCCCATCATAGGCTATCTGGGTGATTTTGCAACTTGTACCATGTCAGAGTTTGATTTTCCCCATAAGGTTTCATTGATCGTGTACTCTTGAGTGTAGCTCGGGCTGAGAAGGTCGCAGCCATGGGAAAGTTGACAGTTAAGCCTATCTAGTGACAACCCATCATAGGCTAGCTGGGTGATCTTGCAACTTTTACCATGTCGGAGTTTGATTTTCACCATAGGGTTTCATTGATCGCTTACTCGTGAGTGTAGCTCGGGCTAAGAAGGTCGCAGCCATGGGAAAGTTGACAGTTAAGCCTATCTAGTGACAACCCATCATAGGCTAGCTGGGTGATCTTGCAACTTGTATCATGCCGGAGTTTGATTTTCACCATAGGGTTTCATTGATCGCTTACTCGGCAACTTGTATGAAGCAGGATTTTTACTTTCCCCTTAGCGCTTCATTGATCGTGTACTTTTGAGTGTAGCTCGGGCTGAGAATGACGCAGCCATGGGAAAGTTGACAGTTAAGCCTATCTAGTGACAGCCCATCATAGGCTAGCTGGGTGATCTTGCAACTTGTACCATGTCGGAGTTTGATTTTCACCATAGGGTTTCATTGATCGTGTACTCTTGAGTGTAGCTCGGGCTGAGAAGGTCGCAGCCATGGGAAAGTTGATAGTTAAGCCTATCTAGTGACAACCCATCATAGGCTAGCTGGGTGATCTTGCAACTTGTATCATGCCGGAGTTTGATTTTCACCATAGGGTTTCATTGATCGCTTACTCGGCAACTTGTATGAAGCAGGATTTCTACTTTCCCCTTAGCGCTTCATTGATCGTGTACTCTTGAGTGTAGCTCGGGCTGAGAATGACGCAGCCATGGGAAAGTTGACAGTTAAGCCTATCTAGTGACAGCCCATCATAGGCTAGCTGGGTGATCTTGCAACTTGTACCATGTCGGAGTTTGATTTTCCCCATAGGGTTTCATTGATCGTGTACTCTTGAGTGTAGCTCGGGCTGAGAAGGACGCAGCCATGGGAAAGTTGACAGTTAAGCCTATCTAGTGACAACCCATCATAGGCTAGCTGGGTGATCTTGCAAATTGTATCATGCCGGAGTTTGATTTTCACCATAGGTTTTCATTGATCGCTTACTCGGCAACTTGTATGAAGCAGGATTTCTACTTTCCCCTTAGCGCTTCATTGATCGTGTACTCTTGAGTGTAGCTCGGGCTGAGAATGACGCAGCCATGGGAAAGTTGACAGTTAAGCCTATCTAGTGACAGCCCATCATAGGCTAGCTGGGTGATCTTGCAACTTGTACCATGTCGGAGTTTGATTTTCCCCATAGGGTTTCATTGATCGTGTACTCTTGAGTGTAGCTCGGGCTGAGAAGGTCGCAGCCATGGGAAAGTTGACAGTTAAGCCTATCTAGTGACAACCCATCATAGGCTAGCTGGGTGATCTTGCAACTTGTATCATGCCGGAGTTTGATTTTCACCATAGGGTTTCATTGATCGCTTACTCGGCAACTTGTATGAAGCAGGATTTCTACTTTCCCCTTAGCGCTTCATTGATCGTGTACTCTTGAGTGTAGCTCGGGCTGAGAATGACGCAGCCATGGGAAAGTTGACAGTTAAGCCTATCTAGTGACAGCCCATCACAGGCTAGCTGGGTGAGCTTGCAACTTGTACCATGTCGGAGTTTGATTTTCCCCATAGGGTTTCATTGATCGTGTACTCTTGAGTGTAGCTCGGGCTGAGAAGGTCGCAGCCATAGGAAAGTTGACAGTTAAGCCTATCTAGTGACAACCCATCATAGGCTAGCTGGGTGATCTTGCAACTTCTATCATGCCGGAGTTTGATTTTCACCATAGGGTTTCATTGATCGCTTACTCGGCAACTTGTATGAAGCAGGATTTCTACTTTCCCCTTAGCGCTTCATTGATCGTGTACTCTTGAGTGTAGCTCGGGCTGAGAATGACGCAGCCATGGGAAAGTTGACAGTTAAGCCTATCTAGTGACAACCCATCATAGGCTAGCTGGGTGATCTTGCAAATTGTATCATGCCGGAGTTTGATTTTCACCATAGGTTTTCATTGATCGCTTACTCGGCAACTTGTATGAAGCAGGATTTCTACTTTCCCCTTAGCGCTTCATTGATCGTGTACTCTTGAGTGTAGCTCGGGCTGAGAATGACGCAGCCATGGGAAAGTTGACAGTTAAGCCTATCTAGTGACAGCCCATCATAGGCTAGCTGGGTGATCTTGCAACTTGTACCATGTCGGAGTTTGATTTTCCCCATAGGGTTTCATTGATCGTGTACTCTTGAGTGTAGCTCGGGCTGAGAAGGTCGCAGCCATGGAAAAGTTGACAGTTAAGCCTATCTAGTGACAACCCATCATAGGCTAGCTGGGTGATCTTGCAACTTGTATCATGCCGGAGTTTGATTTTCACCATAGGGTTTCATTGATCGCTTACTCGGCAACTTGTATGAAGCAGGATTTCTACTTTCCCCTTACCGCTTCATTGATCGTGTACTCTTGAGTGTAGCTCGGGCTGAGAATGACGCAGCCATGGGAAAGTTGACAGTTAAGCCTATCTAGTGACAGCCCATCACAGGCTAGCTGGGTGAGCTTGCAACTTGTACCATGTCGGAGTTTGATTTTCCCCATAGGGTTTCATTGATCGTGTACTCTTGAGTGTAGCTCGGGCTGAGAAGGTCGCAGCCATAGGAAAGTTGACAGTTAAGCCTATCTAGTGACAACCCATCATAGGCTAGCTGGGTGATCTTGCAACTTCTATCATGCCGGAGTTTGATTTTCACCATAGGGTTTCATTGATCGCTTACTCGGCAACTTGTATGAAGCAGGATTTCTACTTTCCCCTTAGCGCTTCATTGATCGTGTACTCTTGAGTGTAGCTCGGGCTGAGAATGACACAGCCATGGGAAAGTTGACAGTTAAGCCTATCTAGTGACAGCCCATCATAGGCTGGCTGGGTGAGCTTGCAACTTGTACCATGTCGGAGTTTGATTTTCCCCATAGGGTTTCAATGATCGTGTACTCTTGAGTGTAGCTCGGGCTGAGAAGGTCGCAGCCATAGGAAAGTTGACAGTTAAGCCTATCTAGTGACAACCCATGATAGGCTAGCTGGGTGATCTTGCAACTTGTATCATGCCGGAGTTTGATTTTCACCATAGGGTTTCATTGATCGCTTACTCGGCAACTTGTATGAAGCAGGATTTCTACTTTCCCCTTAGCGCTTCATTGATCGTGTACTCTTGAGTGTAGCTCGGGCTGAGAATGACGCAGCCATGGGAAAGTTGACAGTTAAGCCTATCTAGTGAGAACCCATCATAGGCTAGCTGGGTGATCTTGCAACTTGTACCATGTCGGAGTTTGATTTTCCCCATAGGGTTTCATTGATCGTGTACTCTTGAGTGTAGCTCGGGCTGAGAAGGTCGCAGCCATGGGAAAGTTGACAGTTAAGCCTATCTAGTGACAACCCATCATAGGCTAGCTGGGTGATCTTGCAACTTGTATCATGCCGGAGTTTGATTTTCACCATAGGGTTTCATTGATCGCTTACTCGGCAACTTGTATGAAGCAGGATTTCTACTTTCCCCTTAGCGCTTCATTGATCGTGTACTCTTGAGTGTAGCTCGGGCTGAGAATGACGCAGCCATGGGAAAGTTGACAGTTAAGCCTATCTAGTGACAGCCCATCATAGGCTAGCTGGGTGATCTTGCAACTTGTACCATGTCGGAGTTTGATTTTCCCCATAGGGTTTCATTGATCGTGTACTCTTGAGTGTAGCTCGGGCTGAGAAGGTCGCAGCCATGGGAAAGTTGACAGTTAAGCCTATCTAGTGACAACCCATCATAGGCTAGCTGGGTGATCTTGCAACTTGTATCATGCCGGAGTTTGATTTACACCATAGGGTTTCATTGATCGCTTACTCGGCAACTTGTATGAAGCAGGATTTCTACTTTCCCCTTAGCGCTTCATTGATCGTGTACTCTTGAGTGTAGCTCGGGCTGAGAATGACGCAGCCATGGGAAAGTTGACAGTTAAGCCTATCTAGTGACAGCCCATCATAGGCTAGCTGGGTGATTTTGCAACTTGTACCATGTCAGAGTTTGATTTTCCCCATAAGGTTTCATTGATCGTGTACTCTTGAGTGTAGCTCGGGCTGAGAAGGTCGCAGCCATGGGAAAGTTGACAGTTAAGCCTATCTAGTGACAACCCATCATAGGCTAGCTGGGTGATCTTGCAACTTTTACCATGTCGGAGTTTGATTTTCACCATAGGGTTTCATTGATCGCTTACTCGTGAGTGTAGCTCGGGCTGAGAAGGTCGCAGCCATGGGAAAGTTGACAGTTAAGCCTATCTAGTGACAACCCATCATAGGCTAGCTGGGTGATCTTGCAACTTGTATCATGCCGGAGTTTGATTTTCACCATAGGGTTTCATTGATCGCTTACTCGGCAACTTGTATGAAGCAGGATTTTTACTTTCCCCTTAGCGCTTCATTGATCGTGTACTCTTGAGTGTAGCTCGGGCTGAGAATGACGCAGCCATGGGAAAGTTGACAGTTAAGCCTATCTAGTGACAGCCCATCATAGGCTAGCTGGGTGATCTTGCAACTTGTACCATGTCGGAGTTTGATTTTCCCCATAGGGTTTCATTGATCGTGTACTCTTGAGTGTAGCTCGGGCTGAGAAGGTCGCAGCCATGGGAAAGTTGACAGTTAAGCCTATCTAGTGACAACCCATCATAGGCTAGCTGGGTGATCTTGCAACTTGTATCATGCCGGAGTTTGATTTTCACCATAGGGTTTCATTGATCGCTTACTCGGCAACTTGTATGAAGCAGGATTTCTACTTTCCCCTTAGCGCTTCATTGATCGTGTACTCTTGAGTGTAGCTCGGGCTGAGAATGACGCAGCCATGGGAAAGTTGACAGTTAAGCCTATCTAGTGACAGCCCATCATAGGCTAGCTGGGTGATCTTGCAACTTGTACCATGTCGGAGTTTGATTTTCCCCATAGGGTTTCATTGATCGTGTACTCTTGAGTGTAGCTCGGGCTGAGAAGGACGCAGCCATGGGAAAGTTGACAGTTAAGCCTATCTAGTGACAACCCATCATAGGCTAGCTGGGTGATCTTGCAAATTGTATCATGCCGGAGTTTGATTTTCACCATAGGTTTTCATTGATCGCTTACTCGGCAACTTGTATGAAGCAGGATTTCTACTTTCCCCTTAGCGCTTCATTGATCGTGTACTCTTGAGTGTAGCTCGGGCTGAGAATGACGCAGCCATGGGAAAGTTGACAGTTAAGCCTATCTAGTGACAGCCCATCATAGGCTAGCTGGGTGATCTTGCAACTTGTACCATGTCGGAGTTTGATTTTCCCCATAGGGTTTCATTGATCGTGTACTCTTGAGTGTAGCTCGGGCTGAGAAGGTCGCAGCCATGGGAAAGTTGACAGTTAAGCCTATCTAGTGACAACCCATCATAGGCTAGCTGGGTGATCTTGCAACTTGTATCATGCCGGAGTTTGATTTTCACCATAGGGTTTCATTGATCGCTTACTCGGCAACTTGTATGAAGCAGGATTTCTACTTTCCCCTTAGCGCTTCATTGATCGTGTACTCTTGAGTGTAGCTCGGGCTGAGAATGACACAGCCATGGGAAAGTTGACAGTTAAGCCTATCTAGTGACAGCCCATCACAGGCTAGCTGGGTGAGCTTGCAACTTGTACCATGTCGGAGTTTGATTTTCCCCATAGGGTTTCATTGATCGTGTACTCTTGAGTGTAGCTCGGGCTGAGAAGGTCGCAGCCATAGGAAAGTTGACAGTTAAGCCTACCTAGTGACAACCCATCATAGGCTAGCTGGGTGATCTTGCAACTTCTATCATGCCGGAGTTTGATTTTCACCATAGGGTTTCATTGATCGCTTACTCGGCAACTTGTATGAAGCAGGATTTCTACTTTCCCCTTAGCGCTTCATTGATCGTGTACTCTTGAGTGTAGCTCGGGCTGAGAATGACGCAGCCATGGGAAAGTTGACAGTTAAGCCTATCTAGTGAGAGCCCATCATAGGCTAGCTGGGTGATCTTGCAACTTGTACCATGTCGGAGTTTGATTTTCCCCATAGGGTTTCATTGATCGTGTAATCTTGAGTGTATCTCGGGCTGAGAAGGTCGCAGCCATGGGAAAGTTGACAGTTAAGCCTATCTAGTGACAACCCATCATAGGCTAGCTGGGTGATCTTGCAACTTCTATCATGCCGGAGTTTGATTTTCACCATAGGGTTTCATTGATCGCTTACTCGGCAACTTGTATGAGGCAGGATTTCTACTTTCCCCTTAGCGCTTCATTGATCGTGTACTCTTGAGTGTAGCTCGGGCTGAGAATGACGCAGCCATGGGAAAGTTGACAGTTAAGCCTATCTAGTGACAGCCCATCACAGGCTAGCTGGGTGAGCTTGCAACTTGTACCATGTCGGAGTTTGATTTTCCCCATAGGGTTTCATTGATCGTGTACTCTTGAGTGTAGCTCGGGCTGAGAAGGTCGCAGCCATAGGAAAGTTGACAGTTAAGCCTATCTAGTGACAACCCATAATAGGCTAGCTGGGTGATCTTGCAACTTCTATCATGCCGGAGTTTGATTTTCACCATAGGGTTTCATTGATCGCTTACTCGGCAACTTGTATGAAGCAGGATTTCTACTTTCCCCTTAGCGCTTCATTGATCGTGTACTCTTGAGTGTAGCTCGGGCTGAGAATGACGCAGCCATGGGAAAGTTGACAGTTAAGCCTATCTAGTGAGAGCCCATCATAGGCTAGCTGGGTGATCTTGCAACTTGTACCATGTCGGAGTTTGATTTTCCCCATAGGGTTTCATTGATCGTGTACTCTTGAGTGTAGCTCGGGCTGAGAAGGTCGCAGCCATGGGAAAGTTGACAGTTAAGCCTATCTAGTGACAACCCATCATAGGCTAGCTGGGTGATCTTGCAACTTTTACCATGTCGGAGTTTGATTTTCACCATAGGGTTTCATTGATCGCTTACTCGTGAGTGTAGCTCGGGCTGAGAAGGTCGCAGCCATGGGAAAGTTGACAGTTAAGCCTATCTAGTGACAACCCATCATAGGCTAGCTGGGTGATCTTGCAACTTGTATCATGCCGGAGTTTGATTTTCACCATAGGGTTTCATTGATCGCTTACTCGGCAACTTGTATGAAGCAGGATTTTTACTTTCCCCTTAGCGCTTCATTGATCGTGTACTCTTGAGTGTAGCTCGGGCTGAGAATGACGCAGCCATGGGAAAGTTGACAGTTAAGCCTATCTAGTGACAGCCCATCATAGGCTAGCTGGGTGATCTTGCAACTTGTACCATGTCGGAGTTTGATTTTCACCATAGGGATTCATTGATCGCTTACTCGTGAGTGTAGCTCGGGCTGAGAAGGTCGCAGCCATGGGAAAGTTGACAGTTAAGCCTATCTAGTGACAACCCATCATAGGCTAGCTGGGTGATCTTGCAACTTGTATCATGCCGGAGTTTGATTTTCACCATAGGGTTTCATTGATCGCTTACTCGGCAACTTGTATGAAGCAGGATTTCTACTTTCCCCTTAGTGCTTCATTGATCGTGTACTCTTGAGTGTAGCTCGGGCTGGGAATGACGCAGCCATGGGAAAGTTGACAGTTAAGCCTATCTAGTGACAACCCATCATAGGCTAGCTGGGTGATCTTGCAACTTGTATCATGCCGGAGTTTGATTTACACCATAGGGTTTCATTGATCGCTTACTCGGCAACTTGTATCAAGCAGGATTTCTACTTTCCCCTTAGCGCTTCATTGATCGTGTACTCTTGAGTGTAGATCGGGCTGAGAATGACGCAGCCATGGGAAAGTTGACAGTTAAGCCTATCTAGTGACAGCCCATCATAGGCTAGCTGGGTGATCTTGCAACTTGTACCATGTCGGAGTTTGATTTTCCCCATAAGGTTTCATTGATCGTGTACTCTTGAGTGTAGCTCGGGCTGAGAAGGTCGCAGCCATGGGAAAGTTGACAGTTAAGCCTATCTAGTGACAACCCATCATAGGCTAGCTGGGTGATCTTGCAACTTGTACCATGTCGGAGTTTGATTTTCCCCATAGGGTTTCATTGATCGTTAACTCTTGAGTGTAGCTCGGGCTGAGAAGGTCGCAGCCATGGGAAAGTTGACAGTTAAGCCTATCTAGCGACAACCCATCATAGGCTAGCTGGGTGATCTTGCAACTTGTATCATGCCGGAGTTTGATTTTCACCATAGGGTTTCATTGATCGCTTACTCGGCAACTTGTATGAAGCAGGATTTCTACTTTCCTCTTAGCGCTTCATTGATCGTGTACTCTTGAGTGTAGCTCGGGCTGAGAATGACGCAGCCATGGGAAAGTTGACAGTTAAGCCTATCTAGTGACAGCCCATCATAGGCTAGCTGGGTGATCTTGCAACTTGTACCATGTCGGAGTTTGATTTTCCCCATAGGGTTTCATTGATCGTTAACTCTTGAGTGTAGCTCGGGCTGAGAAGGTCGCAGCCATGGGAAAGTTGACAGTTAAGCCTATCTAGCGACAACCCATCATAGGCTAGCTGGGTGATCTTGCAACTTGTATCATGCCGGAGTTTGATTTTCACCATAGGGTTTCATTGATCGCTTACTCGGCAACTTGTATGAAGCAGGATTTCTACTTTCCTCTTAGCGCTTCATTGATCGTGTACTCTTGAGTGTAGCTCGGGCTGAGAATGACGCAGCCATGGGAAAGTTGACAGTTAAGCCTATCTAGTGACAGCCCATCATAGGCTAGCTGGGTGAGCTTGCAACTTGTACCATGTCGGAGTTTGATTTTCCCCATAGGGTTTCATTGATCGTTAACTCTTGAGTGTAGCTCGGGCTGAGAAGGTCGCAGCCATGGGAAAGTTGACAGTTAAGCCTATCTAGCGACAACCCATCATAGGCTAGCTGGGTGATCTTGCAACTTTTACCATGTCGGAGTTTGATTTTCACCATAGGGTTTCATTGATCGCTTACTCGTGAGTGTAGCTCGGGCTGAGAAGGTCGCAGCCATGGGAAAGTTGACAGTTAAGCCTATCTAGTGACAACCCATCATAGGCTAGCTGGGTGATCTTGCAACTTGTATCATGCCGGAGTTTGATTTTCACCATAGGGTTTCATTGATCGCTTACTCGGCAACTTGTATGAAGCAGGATTTTTACTTTCCCCTTAGCGCTTCATTGATCGTGTACTCTTGAGTGTAGCTCGGGCTGAGAATGACGCAGGCATGGGAAAGTTGACAGTTAAGCCTATCTAGTGACAGCCCATCATAGGCTAGCTGGGTGATCTTGCAACTTGTACCATGTCGGAGTTTGATTTTCCCCATAGGGTTTCATTGATCGTTAACTCTTGAGTGTAGCTCGGGCTGAGAAGGTCGCAGCCATGGGAAAGTTGACAGTTAAGCCTATCTAGCGACAACCCATCATAGGCTAGCTGGGTGATCTTGCAACTTGTATCATGCCGGAGTTTGATTTTCACCATAGGGTTTCATTGATCGCTTACTCGGCAACTTGTATGAAGCAGGATTTCTACTTTCCCCTTAGCGCTTCATTGATCGTGTACTCTTGAGTGTAGCTCGGGCTGAGAATGACGCAGCCATGGGAAAGTTGACAGTTAAGCCTATCTAGTGACAGCCCATCATAGGCTAGCTGGGTGATCTTGCAACTTGTACCATGTCGGAGTTTGATTTTCCCCATAGGGTTTCATTGATCGTGTACTCTTGAGTGTAGCTCGGGCTGAGAAGGTCGCAGCCATGGGAAAGTTGACAGTTAAGCCTATCTAGTGACAACCCATCATAGGCTAGCTGGGTGATCTTGCAACTTGTATCATGCCGGAGTTTGATTTACACCATAGGGTTTCATTGATCGCTTACTCGGCAACTTGTATGAAGCAGGATTTCTACTTTCCCCTTAGCGCTTCATTGATCGTGTACTCTTGAGTGTAGCTCGGGCTGAGAATGACGCAGCCATGGGAAAGTTGACAGTTAAGCCTATCTAGTGACAGCCCATCATAGGCTATCTGGGTGATTTTGCAACTTGTACCATGTCAGAGTTTGATTTTCCCCATAAGGTTTCATTGATCGTGTACTCTTGAGTGTAGCTCGGGCTGAGAAGGTCGCAGCCATGGGAAAGTTGACAGTTAAGCCTATCTAGTGACAACCCATCATAGGCTAGCTGGGTGATCTTGCAACTTTTACCATGTCGGAGTTTGATTTTCACCATAGGGTTTCATTGATCGCTTACTCGTGAGTGTAGCTCGGGCTGAGAAGGTCGCAGCCATGGGAAAGTTGACAGTTAAGCCTATCTAGTGACAACCCATCATAGGCTAGCTGGGTGATCTTGCAACTTGTATCATGCCGGAGTTTGATTTTCACCATAGGGTTTCATTGATCGCTTACTCGGCAACTTGTATGAAGCAGGATTTTTACTTTCCCCTTAGCGCTTCATTGATCGTGTACTTTTGAGTGTAGCTCGGGCTGAGAATGACGCAGCCATGGGAAAGTTGACAGTTAAGCCTATCTAGTGACAGCCCATCATAGGCTAGCTGGGTGATCTTGCAACTTGTACCATGTCGGAGTTTGATTTTCCCCATAGGGTTTCATTGATCGTGTACTCTTGAGTGTAGCTCGGGCTGAGAAGGACGCAGCCATGGGAAAGTTGACAGTTAAGCCTATCTAGTGACAACCCATCATAGGCTAGCTGGGTGATCTTGCAAATTGTATCATGCCGGAGTTTGATTTTCACCATAGGTTTTTATTGATCGCTTACTCGGCAACTTGTATGAAGCAGGATTTCTACTTTCCCCTTAGCGCTTCATTGATCGTGTACTCTTGAGTGTAGCTCGGGCTGAGAATGACGCAGCCATGGGAAAGTTGACAGTTAAGCCTATCTAGTGACAGCCCATCATAGGCTAGCTGGGTGATCTTGCAACTTGTACCATGTCGGAGTTTGATTTTCCCCATAGGGTTTCATTGATCGTGTACTCTTGAGTGTAGCTCGGGCTGAGAAGGTCGCAGCCATGGGAAAGTTGACAGTTAAGCCTATCTAGTGACAACCCATCATAGGCTAGCTGGGTGATCTTGCAACTTGTATCATGCCGGAGTTTGATTTTCACCATAGGGTTTCATTGATCGCTTACTCGGCAACTTGTATGAAGCAGGATTTCTACTTTCCCCTTAGCGCTTCATTGATCGTGTACTCTTGAGTGTAGCTCGGGCTGAGAATGACGCAGCCATGGGAAAGTTGACAGTTAAGCCTATCTAGTGACAGCCCATCACAGGCTAGCTGGGTGAGCTTGCAACTTGTACCATGTCGGAGTTTGATTTTCCCCATAGGGTTTCATTGATCGTGTACTCTTGAGTGTAGCTCGGGCTGAGAAGGTCGCAGCCATGGGAAAGTTGACAGTTAAGCCTATCTAGTGACAACCCATCATAGGCTAGCTGGGTGATCTTGCAACTTGTATCATGCCGGAGTTTGATTTTCACCATAGGGTTTCATTGATCGCTTACTCGGCAACTTGTATGAAGCAGGATTTCTACTTTCCCCTTAGCGCTTCATTGATCGTGTACTCTTGAGTGTAGCTCGGGCTGAGAATGACGCAGCCATGGGAAAGTTGACAGTTAAGCCTATCTAGTGACAGCCCATCATAGGCTAGCTGGGTGAGCTTGCAACTTGTACCATGTCGGAGTTTGATTTTCCCCATAGGGTTTCATTGATCGTGTACTCTTGAGTGTAGCTCGGGCTGAGAAGGTCGCAGCCATGGGAAAGTTGACAGTTAAGCCTATCTAGTGACAACCCATCATAGGCTAGCTGGGTGATCTTGCAACTTGTATCATGCCGGAGTTTGATTTTCACCATAGGGTTTCATTGATCGCTTACTCGGCAACTTGTATGAAGCAGGATTTCTACTTTCCCCTTAGCGCTTCATTGATCGTGTACTCTTGAGTGTAGCTCGGGCTGAGAAGGTCGCAGCCATGGGAAAGTTGACAGTTAAGCCTATCTAGTGATAACCCATCATAGGCTAGCTGGGTGATCTTGCAACTTGTATCATGCCGGAGTTTGATTTTCACCATAGGGTTTCATTGATCGCTTACTCGGCAACTTGTATGAAGCAGGATTTCTACTTTCCCCTTACCGCTTCATTGATCGCGTACTCTTGAGTGTAGCTCGGGCTGAGAATGACGCAGCCATGGGAAAGTTGACAGTTAAGCCTATCTAGTGACAGCCCATCACAGGCTAGCTGGGTGAGCTTGCAACTTGTACCATGTCGGAGTTTGATTTTCCCCATAGGGTTTCATTGATCGTGTACTCTTGAGTGTAGCTCGGGCTGAGAAGGTCGCAGCCATAGGAAAGTTGACAGTTAAGCCTATCTAGTGACAACCCATAATAGGCTAGCTGGGTGATCTTGCAACTTCTATCATGCCGGAGTTTGATTTTCACCATAGGGTTTCATTGATCGCTTACTCGGCAACTTGTATGAAGCAGGATTTCTACTTTCCCCTTAGCGCTTCATTGATCGTGTACTCTTGAGTGTAGCTCGGGCTGAGAATGACGCAGCCATGGGAAAGTTGACAGTTAAGCCTATCTAGTGAGAGCCCATCATAGGCTAGCTGGGTGATCTTGCAACTTGTACCATGTCGGAGTTTGATTTTCCCCATAGGGTTTCATTGATCGTGTACTCTTGAGTGTAGCTCGGGCTGAGAAGGTCGCAGCCATGGGAAAGTTGACAGTTAAGCCTATCTAGTGACAACCCATCATAGGCTAGCTGGGTGATCTTGCAACTTGTATCATGCCGGAGTTTGATTTTCACCATAGGGTTTCATTGATCGCTTACTCGGCAACTTGTATGAAGCAGGATTTCTACTTTCCCCTTAGCGCTTCATTGATCGTGTACTCTTGAGTGTAGCTCGGGCTGAGAATGACGCAGCCATGGGAAAGTTGACAGTTAAGCCTATCTAGTGACAGCCCATCATAGGCTAGCTGGGTGATCTTGCAACTTGTACCATGTCGGAGTTTGATTTTCCCCATAGGGTTTCATTGATCGTGTACTCTTGAGTGTAGCTCGGGCTGAGAAGGTCGCAGCCATGGGAAAGTTGACAGTTAAGCCTATCTAGTGACAACCCATCATAGGCTAGCTGGGTGATCTTGCAACTTGTATCATGCCGGAGTTTGATTTACACCATAGGGTTTCATTGATCGCTTACTCGGCAACTTGTATGAAGCAGGATTTCTACTTTCCCCTTAGCGCTTCATTGATCGTGTACTCTTGAGTGTAGCTCGGGCTGAGAATGACGCAGCCATGGGAAAGTTGACAGTTAAGCCTATCTAGTGACAGCCCATCATAGGCTAGCTGGGTGATTTTGCAACTTGTACCATGTCAGAGTTTGATTTTCCCCATAAGGTTTCATTGATCGTGTACTCTTGAGTGTAGCTCGGGCTGAGAAGGTCGCAGCCATGGGAAAGTTGACAGTTAAGCCTATCTAGTGACAACCCATCATAGGCTAGCTGGGTGATCTTGCAACTTTTACCATGTCGGAGTTTGATTTTCACCATAGGGTTTCATTGATCGCTTACTCGTGAGTGTAGCTCGGGCTGAGAAGGTCGCAGCCATGGGAAAGTTGACAGTTAAGCCTATCTAGTGACAACCCATCATAGGCTAGCTGGGTGATCTTGCAACTTGTATCATGCCGGAGTTTGATTTTCACCATAGGGTTTCATTGATCGCTTACTCGGCAACTTGTATGAAGCAGGATTTTTACTTTCCCCTTAGCGCTTCATTGATCGTGTACTCTTGAGTGTAGCTCGGGCTGAGAATGACGCAGCCATGGGAAAGTTGACAGTTAAGCCTATCTAGTGACAGCCCATCATAGGCTAGCTGGGTGATCTTGCAACTTGTACCATGTCGGAGTTTGATTTTCCCCATAGGGTTTCATTGATCGTGTACTCTTGAGTGTAGCTCGGGCTGAGAAGGTCGCAGCCATGGGAAAGTTGACAGTTAAGCCTATCTAGTGACAACCCATCATAGGCTAGCTGGGTGATCTTGCAACTTGTATCATGCCGGAGTTTGATTTTCACCATAGGGTTTCATTGATCGCTTACTCGGCAACTTGTATGAAGCAGGATTTCTACTTTCCCCTTAGCGCTTCATTGATCGTGTACTCTTGAGTGTAGCTCGGGCTGAGAATGACGCAGCCATGGGAAAGTTGACAGTTAAGCCTATCTAGTGACAGCCCATCATAGGCTAGCTGGGTGATCTTGCAACTTGTACCATGTCGGAGTTTGATTTTCCCCATAGGGTTTCATTGATCGTGTACTCTTGAGTGTAGCTCGGGCTGAGAAGGACGCAGCCATGGGAAAGTTGACAGTTAAGCCTATCTAGTGACAACCCATCATAGGCTAGCTGGGTGATCTTGCAAATTGTATCATGCCGGAGTTTGATTTTCACCATAGGTTTTCATTGATCGCTTACTCGGCAACTTGTATGAAGCAGGATTTCTACTTTCCCCTTAGCGCTTCATTGATCGTGTACTCTTGAGTGTAGCTCGGGCTGAGAATGACGCAGCCATGGGAAAGTTGACAGTTAAGCCTATCTAGTGACAGCCCATCATAGGCTAGCTGGGTGATCTTGCAACTTGTACCATGTCGGAGTTTGATTTTCCCCATAGGGTTTCATTGATCGTGTACTCTTGAGTGTAGCTCGGGCTGAGAAGGTCGCAGCCATGGGAAAGTTGACAGTTAAGCCTATCTAGTGACAACCCATCATAGGCTAGCTGGGTGATCTTGCAACTTGTATCATGCCGGAGTTTGATTTTCACCATAGGGTTTCATTGATCGCTTACTCGGCAACTTGTATGAAGCAGGATTTCTACTTTCCCCTTAGCGCTTCATTGATCGTGTACTCTTGAGTGTAGCTCGGGCTGAGAATGACACAGCCATGGGAAAGTTGACAGTTAAGCCTATCTAGTGACAGCCCATCACAGGCTAGCTGGGTGAGCTTGCAACTTGTACCATGTCGGAGTTTGATTTTCCCCATAGGGTTTCATTGATCGTGTACTCTTGAGTGTAGCTCGGGCTGAGAAGGTCGCAGCCATAGGAAAGTTGACAGTTAAGCCTACCTAGTGACAACCCATCATAGGCTAGCTGGGTGATCTTGCAACTTGTATCATGCCGGAGTTTGATTTTCACCATAGGGTTTCATTGATCGCTTACTCGGCAACTTGTATGAAGCAGGATTTCTACTTTCCCCTTAGCGCTTCATTGATCGTGTACTCTTGAGTGTAGCTCGGGCTGAGAATGACGCAGCCATGGGAAAGTTGACAGTTAAGCCTATCTAGTGAGAGCCCATCATAGGCTAGCTGGGTGATCTTGCAACTTGTACCATGTCGGAGTTTGATTTTCCCCATAGGGTTTCATTGATCGTGTAATCTTGAGTGTATCTCGGGCTGAGAAGGTCGCAGCCATGGGAAAGTTGACAGTTAAGCCTATCTAGTGACAACCCATCATAGGCTAGCTGGGTGATCTTGCAACTTCTATCATGCCGGAGTTTGATTTTCACCATAGGGTTTCATTGATCGCTTACTCGGCAACTTGTATGAGGCAGGATTTCTACTTTCCCCTTAGCGCTTCATTGATCGTGTACTCTTGAGTGTAGCTCGGGCTGAGAATGACGCAGCCATGGGAAAGTTGACAGTTAAGCCTATCTAGTGAGAGCCCATCATAGGCTAGCTGGGTGATCTTGCAACTTGTACCATGTCGGAGTTTGATTTTCCCCATAGGGTTTCATTGATCGTGTAATCTTGAGTGTATCTCGGGCTGAGAAGGTCGCAGCCATGGGAAAGTTGACAGTTAAGCCTATCTAGTGACAGCCCATCATAGGCTAGCTGGGTGAGCTTGCAACTTGTACCATGTCGGAGTTTGATTTTCCCCATAGGGTTTCATTGATCGTGTACTCTTGAGTGTAGCTCGGGCTGAGAAGGTCGCAGCCATGGGAAAGTTGACAGTTAAGCCTATCTAGTGACAACCCATCATAGGCTAGCTGGGTGATCTTGCAACTTGTATCATGCCGGAGTTTGATTTTCACCATAGGGTTTCATTGATCGCTTACTCGGCAACTTGTATGAAGCAGGATTTCTACTTTCCCCTTAGCGCTTCATTGATCGTGTACTCTTGAGTGTAGCTCGGGCTGAGAAGGTCGCAGCCATGGGAAAGTTGACAGTTAAGCCTATCTAGTGACAACCCATCATAGGCTAGCTGGGTGATCTTGCAACTTGTATCATGCCGGAGTTTGATTTTCACCATAGGGTTTCATTGATCGCTTACTCGGCAACTTGTATGAAGCAGGATTTCTACTTTCCCCTTAGCGCTTCATTGATCGTGTACTCTTGAGTGTAGCTCGGGCTGAGAAGGTCGCAGCCATGGGAAAGTTGACAGTTAAGCCTATCTAGTGATAACCCATCATAGGCTAGCTGGGTGATCTTGCAACTTGTATCATGCCGGAGTTTGATTTTCACCATAGGGTTTCATTGATCGCTTACTCGGCAACTTGTATGAAGCAGGATTTCTACTTTCCCCTTACCGCTTCATTGATCGCGTACTCTTGAGTGTAGCTCGGGCTGAGAATGACGCAGCCATGGGAAAGTTGACAGTTAAGCCTATCTAGTGACAGCCCATCACAGGCTAGCTGGGTGAGCTTGCAACTTGTACCATGTCGGAGTTTGATTTTCCCCATAGGGTTTCATTGATCGTGTACTCTTGAGTGTAGCTCGGGCTGAGAAGGTCGCAGCCATAGGAAAGTTGACAGTTAAGCCTATCTAGTGACAACCCATAATAGGCTAGCTGGGTGATCTTGCAACTTCTATCATGCCGGAGTTTGATTTTCACCATAGGGTTTCATTGATCGCTTACTCGGCAACTTGTATGAAGCAGGATTTCTACTTTCCCCTTAGCGCTTCATTGATCGTGTACTCTTGAGTGTAGCTCGGGCTGAGAATGACGCAGCCATGGGAAAGTTGACAGTTAAGCCTATCTAGTGAGAGCCCATCATAGGCTAGCTGGGTGATCTTGCAACTTGTACCATGTCGGAGTTTGATTTTCCCCATAGGGTTTCATTGATCGTGTACTCTTGAGTGTAGCTCGGGCTGAGAAGGTCGCAGCCATGGGAAAGTTGACAGTTAAGCCTATCTAGTGACAACCCATCATAGGCTAGCTGGGTGATCTTGCAACTTGTATCATGCCGGAGTTTGATTTTCACCATAGGGTTTCATTGATCGCTTACTCGGCAACTTGTATGAAGCAGGATTTCTACTTTCCCCTTAGCGCTTCATTGATCGTGTACTCTTGAGTGTAGCTCGGGCTGAGAATGACGCAGCCATGGGAAAGTTGACAGTTAAGCCTATCTAGTGACAGCCCATCATAGGCTAGCTGGGTGATCTTGCAACTTGTACCATGTCGGAGTTTGATTTTCCCCATAGGGTTTCATTGATCGTGTACTCTTGAGTGTAGCTCGGGCTGAGAAGGTCGCAGCCATGGGAAAGTTGACAGTTAAGCCTATCTAGTGACAACCCATCATAGGCTAGCTGGGTGATCTTGCAACTTGTATCATGCCGGAGTTTGATTTACACCATAGGGTTTCATTGATCGCTTACTCGGCAACTTGTATGAAGCAGGATTTCTACTTTCCCCTTAGCGCTTCATTGATCGTGTACTCTTGAGTGTAGCTCGGGCTGAGAATGACGCAGCCATGGGAAAGTTGACAGTTAAGCCTATCTAGTGACAGCCCATCATAGGCTAGCTGGGTGATTTTGCAACTTGTACCATGTCAGAGTTTGATTTTCCCCATAAGGTTTCATTGATCGTGTACTCTTGAGTGTAGCTCGGGCTGAGAAGGTCGCAGCCATGGGAAAGTTGACAGTTAAGCCTATCTAGTGACAACCCATCATAGGCTAGCTGGGTGATCTTGCAACTTTTACCATGTCGGAGTTTGATTTTCACCATAGGGTTTCATTGATCGCTTACTCGTGAGTGTAGCTCGGGCTGAGAAGGTCGCAGCCATGGGAAAGTTGACAGTTAAGCCTATCTAGTGACAACCCATCATAGGCTAGCTGGGTGATCTTGCAACTTGTATCATGCCGGAGTTTGATTTTCACCATAGGGTTTCATTGATCGCTTACTCGGCAACTTGTATGAAGCAGGATTTTTACTTTCCCCTTAGCGCTTCATTGATCGTGTACTCTTGAGTGTAGCTCGGGCTGAGAATGACGCAGCCATGGGAAAGTTGACAGTTAAGCCTATCTAGTGACAGCCCATCATAGGCTAGCTGGGTGATCTTGCAACTTGTACCATGTCGGAGTTTGATTTTCCCCATAGGGTTTCATTGATCGTGTACTCTTGAGTGTAGCTCGGGCTGAGAAGGTCGCAGCCATGGGAAAGTTGACAGTTAAGCCTATCTAGTGACAACCCATCATAGGCTAGCTGGGTGATCTTGCAACTTGTATCATGCCGGAGTTTGATTTTCACCATAGGGTTTCATTGATCGCTTACTCGGCAACTTGTATGAAGCAGGATTTCTACTTTCCCCTTAGCGCTTCATTGATCGTGTACTCTTGAGTGTAGCTCGGGCTGAGAATGACGCAGCCATGGGAAAGTTGACAGTTAAGCCTATCTAGTGACAGCCCATCATAGGCTAGCTGGGTGATCTTGCAACTTGTACCATGTCGGAGTTTGATTTTCCCCATAGGGTTTCATTGATCGTGTACTCTTGAGTGTAGCTCGGGCTGAGAAGGACGCAGCCATGGGAAAGTTGACAGTTAAGCCTATCTAGTGACAACCCATCATAGGCTAGCTGGGTGATCTTGCAAATTGTATCATGCCGGAGTTTGATTTTCACCATAGGTTTTCATTGATCGCTTACTCGGCAACTTGTATGAAGCAGGATTTCTACTTTCCCCTTAGCGCTTCATTGATCGTGTACTCTTGAGTGTAGCTCGGGCTGAGAATGACGCAGCCATGGGAAAGTTGACAGTTAAGCCTATCTAGTGACAGCCCATCATAGGCTAGCTGGGTGATCTTGCAACTTGTACCATGTCGGAGTTTGATTTTCCCCATAGGGTTTCATTGATCGTGTACTCTTGAGTGTAGCTCGGGCTGAGAAGGTCGCAGCCATGGGAAAGTTGACAGTTAAGCCTATCTAGTGACAACCCATCATAGGCTAGCTGGGTGATCTTGCAACTTGTATCATGCCGGAGTTTGATTTTCACCATAGGGTTTCATTGATCGCTTACTCGGCAACTTGTATGAAGCAGGATTTCTACTTTCCCCCTAGCGCTTCATTGATCGTGTACTCTTGAGTGTAGCTCGGGCTGAGAATGACACAGCCATGGGAAAGTTGACAGTTAAGCCTATCTAGTGACAGCCCATCACAGGCTAGCTGGGTGAGCTTGCAACTTGTACCATGTCGGAGTTTGATTTTCCCCATAGGGTTTCATTGATCGTGTACTCTTGAGTGTAGCTCGGGCTGAGAAGGTCGCAGCCATAGGAAAGTTGACAGTTAAGCCTACCTAGTGACAACCCATCATAGGCTAGCTGGGTGATCTTGCAACTTGTATCATGCCGGAGTTTGATTTTCACCATAGGGTTTCATTGATCGCTTACTCGGCAACTTGTATGAAGCAGGATTTCTACTTTCCCCTTAGCGCTTCATTGATCGTGTACTCTTGAGTGTAGCTCGGGCTGAGAATGACGCAGCCATGGGAAAGTTGACAGTTAAGCCTATCTAGTGAGAGCCCATCATAGGCTAGCTGGGTGATCTTGCAACTTGTACCATGTCGGAGTTTGATTTTCCCCATAGGGTTTCATTGATCGTGTAATCTTGAGTGTATCTCGGGCTGAGAAGGTCGCAGCCATGGGAAAGTTGACAGTTAAGCCTATCTAGTGACAACCCATCATAGGCTAGCTGGGTGATCTTGCAACTTCTATCATGCCGGAGTTTGATTTTCACCATAGGGTTTCATTGATCGCTTACTCGGCAACTTGTATGAGGCAGGATTTCTACTTTCCCCTTAGCGCTTCATTGATCGTGTACTCTTGAGTGTAGCTCGGGCTGAGAATGACGCAGCCATGGGAAAGTTGACAGTTAAGCCTATCTAGTGAGAGCCCATCATAGGCTAGCTGGGTGATCTTGCAACTTGTACCATGTCGGAGTTTGATTTTCCCCATAGGGTTTCATTGATCGTGTAATCTTGAGTGTATCTCGGGCTGAGAAGGTCGCAGCCATGGGAAAGTTGACAGTTAAGCCTATCTAGTGACAACCCATCATAGGCTAGCTGGGTGATCTTGCAACTTCTATCATGCCGGAGTTTGATTTTCACCATAGGGTTTCATTGATCGCTTACTCGGCAACTTGTATGAGGCAGGATTTCTACTTTCCCCTTAGCGCTTCATTGATCGTGTACTCTTGAGTGTAGCTCGGGCTGAGAATGACGCAGCCATGGGAAAGTTGACAGTTAAGCCTATCTAGTGAGAGCCCATCATAGGCTAGCTGGGTGATCTTGCAACTTGTACCATGTCGGAGTTTGATTTTCCCCATAGGGTTTCATTGATCGTGTAATCTTGAGTGTATCTCGGGCTGAGAAGGTCGCAGCCATGGGAAAGTTGACAGTTAAGCCTATCTAGTGACAACCCATCATAGGCTAGCTGGGTGATCTTGCAACTTCTATCATGCCGGAGTTTGATTTTCACCATAGGGTTTCATTGATCGCTTACTCGGCAACTTGTATGAGGCAGGATTTCTACTTTCCCCTTAGCGCTTCATTGATCGTGTACTCTTGAGTGTAGCTCGGGCTGAGAATGACGCAGCCATGGGAAAGTTGACAGTTAAGCCTATCTAGTGACAGCCCATCATAGGCTAGCTGGGTGAGCTTGCAACTTGTACCATGTCGGAGTTTGATTTTCCCCATAGGGTTTCATTGATCGTGTACTCTTGAGTGTAGCTCGGGCTGAGAAGGTCGCAGCCATGGGAAAGTTGACAGTTAAGCCTATCTAGTGACAACCCATCATAGGCTAGCTGGGTGATCTTGCAACTTGTATCATGCCGGAGTTTGATTTTCACCATAGGGTTTCATTGATCGCTTACTCGGCAACTTGTATGAAGCAGGATTTCTACTTTCCCCTTAGCGCTTCATTGATCGTGTACTCTTGAGTGTAGCTCGGGCTGAGAAGGTCGCAGCCATGGGAAAGTTGACAGTTAAGCCTATCTAGTGACAACCCATCATAGGCTAGCTGGGTGATCTTGCAACTTGTATCATGCCGGAGTTTGATTTTCACCATAGGGTTTCATTGATCGCTTACTCGGCAACTTGTATGAAGCAGGATTTCTACTTTCCCCTTACCGCTTCATTGATCGTGTACTCTTGAGTGTAGCTCGGGCTGAGAATGACGCAGCCATGGGAAAGTTGACAGTTAAGCCTATCTAGTGACAGCCCATCACAGGCTAGCTGGGTGAGCTTGCAACTTGTACCATGTCGGAGTTTGATTTTCCCCATAGGGTTTCATTGATCGTGTACTCTTGAGTGTAGCTCGGGCTGAGAAGGTCGCAGCCATAGGAAAGTTGACAGTTAAGCCTATCTAGTGACAACCCATAATAGGCTAGCTGGGTGATCTTGCAACTTCTATCATGCCGGAGTTTGATTTTCACCATAGGGTTTCATTGATCGCTTACTCGGCAACTTGTATGAAGCAGGATTTCTACTTTCCCCTTAGCGCTTCATTGATCGTGTACTCTTGAGTGTAGCTCGGGCTGAGAATGACGCAGCCATGGGAAAGTTGACAGTTAAGCCTATCTAGTGAGAGCCCATCATAGGCTAGCTGGGTGATCTTGCAACTTGTACCATGTCGGAGTTTGATTTTCCCCATAGGGTTTCATTGATCGTGTACTCTTGAGTGTAGCTCGGGCTGAGAAGGTCGCAGCCATGGGAAAGTTGACAGTTAAGCCTATCTAGTGACAACCCATCATAGGCTAGCTGGGTGATCTTGCAACTTTTACCATGTCGGAGTTTGATTTTCACCATAGGGTTTCATTGATCGCTTACTCGTGAGTGTAGCTCGGGCTGAGAAGGTCGCAGCCATGGGAAAGTTGACAGTTAAGCCTATCTAGTGACAACCCATCATAGGCTAGCTGGGTGATCTTGCAACTTGTATCATGCCGGAGTTTGATTTTCACCATAGGGTTTCATTGATCGCTTACTCGGCAACTTGTATGAAGCAGGATTTTTACTTTCCCCTTAGCGCTTCATTGATCGTGTACTCTTGAGTGTAGCTCGGGCTGAGAATGACGCAGCCATGGGAAAGTTGACAGTTAAGCCTATCTAGTGACAGCCCATCATAGGCTAGCTGGGTGATCTTGCAACTTGTACCATGTCGGAGTTTGATTTTCACCATAGGGATTCATTGATCGCTTACTCGTGAGTGTAGCTCGGGCTGAGAAGGTCGCAGCCATGGGAAAGTTGACAGTTAAGCCTATCTAGTGACAACCCATCATAGGCTAGCTGGGTGATCTTGCAACTTGTATCATGCCGGAGTTTGATTTTCACCATAGGGTTTCATTGATCGCTTACTCGGCAACTTGTATGAAGCAGGATTTCTACTTTCCCCTTAGTGCTTCATTGATCGTGTACTCTTGAGTGTAGCTCGGGCTGGGAATGACGCAGCCATGGGAAAGTTGACAGTTAAGCCTATCTAGTGACAACCCATCATAGGCTAGCTGGGTGATCTTGCAACTTGTATCATGCCGGAGTTTGATTTACACCATAGGGTTTCATTGATCGCTTACTCGGCAACTTGTATCAAGCAGGATTTCTACTTTCCCCTTAGCGCTTCATTGATCGTGTACTCTTGAGTGTAGATCGGGCTGAGAATGACGCAGCCATGGGAAAGTTGACAGTTAAGCCTATCTAGTGACAGCCCATCATAGGCTAGCTGGGTGATCTTGCAACTTGTACCATGTCGGAGTTTGATTTTCCCCATAAGGTTTCATTGATCGTGTACTCTTGAGTGTAGCTCGGGCTGAGAAGGTCGCAGCCATGGGAAAGTTGACAGTTAAGCCTATCTAGTGACAACCCATCATAGGCTAGCTGGGTGATCTTGCAACTTGTATCATGCCGGAGTTTGATTTTCACGATAGGGTTTCATTGATCGCTTCCTCGGCAACTTGTATCAAGCAGGATTTCTACTTTCCCCTTAGCGCTTCATTGAACGTGTACTCTTGAGTGTAGATCGGGCTGAGAATGACGCAGCCATGGGAAAGTTGACAGTTAAGCCTATCTAGTGACAGCCCATCATAGGCTAGCTGGGTGATCTTGCAACTTGTACCATGTCGGAGTTTGATTTTCCCCATAGGGTTTCATTGATCGTGTACTCTTGAGTGTAGCTCGGGCTGAGAAGGTCGCAGCCATGGGAAAGTTGACAGTTAAGCCTATCTAGTGACAACCCATCATAGGCTAGCTGGGTGATCTTGCAACTTGTATCATGCCGGAGTTTGATTTACACCATAGGGTTTCATTGATCGCTTACTCGGCAACTTGTATGAAGCAGGATTTCTACTTTCCCCTTAGCGCTTCATTGATCGTGTACTCTTGAGTGTAGCTCGGGCTGAGAATGACGCAGCCATGGGAAAGTTGACAGTTAAGCCTATCTAGTGACAGCCCATCATAGGCTAGCTGGGTGATTTTGCAACTTGTACCATGTCAGAGTTTGATTTTCCCCATAAGGTTTCATTGATCGTGTACTCTTGAGTGTAGCTCGGGCTGAGAAGGTCGCAGCCATGGGAAAGTTGACAGTTAAGCCTATCTAGTGACAACCCATCATAGGCTAGCTGGGTGATCTTGCAACTTTTACCATGTCGGAGTTTGATTTTCACCATAGGGTTTCATTGATCGCTTACTCGTGAGTGTAGCTCGGGCTGAGAAGGTCGCAGCCATGGGAAAGTTGACAGTTAAGCCTATCTAGTGACAACCCATCATAGGCTAGCTGGGTGATCTTGCAACTTGTACCATGTCGGAGTTTGATTTTCCCCATAGGGTTTCATTGATCGTTAACTCTTGAGTGTAGCTCGGGCTGAGAAGGTCGCAGCCATGGGAAAGTTGACAGTTAAGCCTATCTAGCGACAACCCATCATAGGCTAGCTGGGTGATCTTGCAACTTGTATCATGCCGGAGTTTGATTTTCACCATAGGGTTTCATTGATCGCTTACTCGGCAACTTGTATGAAGCAGGATTTCTACTTTCCTCTTAGCGCTTCATTGATCGTGTACTCTTGAGTGTAGCTCGGGCTGAGAATGACGCAGCCATGGGAAAGTTGACAGTTAAGCCTATCTAGTGACAGCCCATCATAGGCTAGCTGGGTGATCTTGCAACTTGTACCATGTCGGAGTTTGATTTTCCCCATAGGGTTTCATTGATCGTTAACTCTTGAGTGTAGCTCGGGCTGAGAAGGTCGCAGCCATGGGAAAGTTGACAGTTAAGCCTATCTAGCGACAACCCATCATAGGCTAGCTGGGTGATCTTGCAACTTGTATCATGCCGGAGTTTGATTTTCACCATAGGGTTTCATTGATCGCTTACTCGGCAACTTGTATGAAGCAGGATTTCTACTTTCCCCTTAGCGCTTCATTGATCGTGTACTCTTGAGTGTAGCTCGGGCTGAGAATGACGCAGCCATGGGAAAGTTGACAGTTAAGCCTATCTAGTGACAGCCCATCATAGGCTAGCTGGGTGATCTTGCAACTTGTACCATGTCGGAGTTTGATTTTCCCCATAGGGTTTCATTGATCGTGTACTCTTGAGTGTAGCTCGGGCTGAGAAGGTCGCAGCCATGGGAAAGTTGACAGTTAAGCCTATCTAGTGACAACCCATCATAGGCTAGCTGGGTGATCTTGCAACTTGTATCATGCCGGAGTTTGATTTACACCATAGGGTTTCATTGATCGCTTACTCGGCAACTTGTATGAAGCAGGATTTCTACTTTCCCCTTAGCGCTTCATTGATCGTGTACTCTTGAGTGTAGCTCGGGCTGAGAATGACGCAGCCATGGGAAAGTTGACAGTTAAGCCTATCTAGTGACAGCCCATCATAGGCTATCTGGGTGATTTTGCAACTTGTACCATGTCAGAGTTTGATTTTCCCCATAAGGTTTCATTGATCGTGTACTCTTGAGTGTAGCTCGGGCTGAGAAGGTCGCAGCCATGGGAAAGTTGACAGTTAAGCCTATCTAGTGACAACCCATCATAGGCTAGCTGGGTGATCTTGCAACTTTTACCATGTCGGAGTTTGATTTTCACCATAGGGTTTCATTGATCGCTTACTCGTGAGTGTAGCTCGGGCTGAGAAGGTCGCAGCCATGGGAAAGTTGACAGTTAAGCCTATCTAGTGACAACCCATCATAGGCTAGCTGGGTGATCTTGCAACTTGTATCATGCCGGAGTTTGATTTTCACCATAGGGTTTCATTGATCGCTTACTCGGCAACTTGTATGAAGCAGGATTTTTACTTTCCCCTTAGCGCTTCATTGATCGTGTACTTTTGAGTGTAGCTCGGGCTGAGAATGACGCAGCCATGGGAAAGTTGACAGTTAAGCCTATCTAGTGACAGCCCATCATAGGCTAGCTGGGTGATCTTGCAACTTGTACCATGTCGGAGTTTGATTTTCCCCATAGGGTTTCATTGATCGTGTACTCTTGAGTGTAGCTCGGGCTGAGAAGGACGCAGCCATGGGAAAGTTGACAGTTAAGCCTATCTAGTGACAACCCATCATAGGCTAGCTGGGTGATCTTGCAAATTGTATCATGCCGGAGTTTGATTTTCACCATAGGTTTTTATTGATCGCTTACTCGGCAACTTGTATGAAGCAGGATTTCTACTTTCCCCTTAGCGCTTCATTGATCGTGTACTCTTGAGTGTAGCTCGGGCTGAGAATGACGCAGCCATGGGAAAGTTGACAGTTAAGCCTATCTAGTGACAGCCCATCATAGGCTAGCTGGGTGATCTTGCAACTTGTACCATGTCGGAGTTTGATTTTCCCCATAGGGTTTCATTGATCGTGTACTCTTGAGTGTAGCTCGGGCTGAGAAGGTCGCAGCCATGGGAAAGTTGACAGTTAAGCCTATCTAGTGACAACCCATCATAGGCTAGCTGGGTGATCTTGCAACTTGTATCATGCCGGAGTTTGATTTTCACCATAGGGTTTCATTGATCGCTTACTCGGCAACTTGTATGAAGCAGGATTTCTACTTTCCCCTTAGCGCTTCATTGATCGTGTACTCTTGAGTGTAGCTCGGGCTGAGAATGACGCAGCCATGGGAAAGTTGACAGTTAAGCCTATCTAGTGACAGCCCATCACAGGCTAGCTGGGTGAGCTTGCAACTTGTACCATGTCGGAGTTTGATTTTCCCCATAGGGTTTCATTGATCGTGTACTCTTGAGTGTAGCTCGGGCTGAGAAGGTCGCAGCCATGGGAAAGTTGACAGTTAAGCCTATCTAGTGACAACCCATCATAGGCTAGCTGGGTGATCTTGCAACTTGTATCATGCCGGAGTTTGATTTTCACCATAGGGTTTCATTGATCGCTTACTCGGCAACTTGTATGAAGCAGGATTTCTACTTTCCCCTTAGCGCTTCATTGATCGTGTACTCTTGAGTGTAGCTCGGGCTGAGAATGACGCAGCCATGGGAAAGTTGACAGTTAAGCCTATCTAGTGACAGCCCATCATAGGCTAGCTGGGTGAGCTTGCAACTTGTACCATGTCGGAGTTTGATTTTCCCCATAGGGTTTCATTGATCGTGTACTCTTGAGTGTAGCTCGGGCTGAGAAGGTCGCAGCCATGGGAAAGTTGACAGTTAAGCCTATCTAGTGACAACCCATCATAGGCTAGCTGGGTGATCTTGCAACTTGTATCATGCCGGAGTTTGATTTTCACCATAGGGTTTCATTGATCGCTTACTCGGCAACTTGTATGAAGCAGGATTTCTACTTTCCCCTTAGCGCTTCATTGATCGTGTACTCTTGAGTGTAGCTCGGGCTGAGAAGGTCGCAGCCATGGGAAAGTTGACAGTTAAGCCTATCTAGTGATAACCCATCATAGGCTAGCTGGGTGATCTTGCAACTTGTATCATGCCGGAGTTTGATTTTCACCATAGGGTTTCATTGATCGCTTACTCGGCAACTTGTATGAAGCAGGATTTCTACTTTCCCCTTACCGCTTCATTGATCGCGTACTCTTGAGTGTAGCTCGGGCTGAGAATGACGCAGCCATGGGAAAGTTGACAGTTAAGCCTATCTAGTGACAGCCCATCACAGGCTAGCTGGGTGAGCTTGCAACTTGTACCATGTCGGAGTTTGATTTTCCCCATAGGGTTTCATTGATCGTGTACTCTTGAGTGTAGCTCGGGCTGAGAAGGTCGCAGCCATAGGAAAGTTGACAGTTAAGCCTATCTAGTGACAACCCATAATAGGCTAGCTGGGTGATCTTGCAACTTCTATCATGCCGGAGTTTGATTTTCACCATAGGGTTTCATTGATCGCTTACTCGGCAACTTGTATGAAGCAGGATTTCTACTTTCCCCTTAGCGCTTCATTGATCGTGTACTCTTGAGTGTAGCTCGGGCTGAGAATGACGCAGCCATGGGAAAGTTGACAGTTAAGCCTATCTAGTGAGAGCCCATCATAGGCTAGCTGGGTGATCTTGCAACTTGTACCATGTCGGAGTTTGATTTTCCCCATAGGGTTTCATTGATCGTGTACTCTTGAGTGTAGCTCGGGCTGAGAAGGTCGCAGCCATGGGAAAGTTGACAGTTAAGCCTATCTAGTGACAACCCATCATAGGCTAGCTGGGTGATCTTGCAACTTGTATCATGCCGGAGTTTGATTTTCACCATAGGGTTTCATTGATCGCTTACTCGGCAACTTGTATGAAGCAGGATTTCTACTTTCCCCTTAGCGCTTCATTGATCGTGTACTCTTGAGTGTAGCTCGGGCTGAGAATGACGCAGCCATGGGAAAGTTGACAGTTAAGCCTATCTAGTGACAGCCCATCATAGGCTAGCTGGGTGATCTTGCAACTTGTACCATGTCGGAGTTTGATTTTCCCCATAGGGTTTCATTGATCGTGTACTCTTGAGTGTAGCTCGGGCTGAGAAGGTCGCAGCCATGGGAAAGTTGACAGTTAAGCCTATCTAGTGACAACCCATCATAGGCTAGCTGGGTGATCTTGCAACTTGTATCATGCCGGAGTTTGATTTACACCATAGGGTTTCATTGATCGCTTACTCGGCAACTTGTATGAAGCAGGATTTCTACTTTCCCCTTAGCGCTTCATTGATCGTGTACTCTTGAGTGTAGCTCGGGCTGAGAATGACGCAGCCATGGGAAAGTTGACAGTTAAGCCTATCTAGTGACAGCCCATCATAGGCTAGCTGGGTGATTTTGCAACTTGTACCATGTCGGAGTTTGATTTTCCCCATAGGGTTTCATTGATCGTGTACTCTTGAGTGTAGCTCGGGCTGAGAAGGTCGCAGCCATGGGAAAGTTGACAGTTAAGCCTATCTAGTGACAACCCATCATAGGCTAGCTGGGTGATCTTGCAACTTGTATCATGCCGGAGTTTGATTTTCACCATAGGGTTTCATTGATCGCTTACTCGTGAGTGTAGCTCGGGCTGAGAAGGTCGCAGCCATGGGAAAGTTGACAGTTAAGCCTATCTAGTGACAACCCATCATAGGCTAGCTGGGTGATCTTGCAACTTGTATCATGCCGGAGTTTGATTTTCACCATAGGGTTTCATTGATCGCTTACTCGGCAACTTGTATGAAGCAGGATTTTTACTTTCCCCTTAGCGCTTCATTGATCGTGTACTCTTGAGTGTAGCTCGGGCTGAGAATGACGCAGCCATGGGAAAGTTGACAGTTAAGCCTATCTAGTGACAGCCCATCATAGGCTAGCTGGGTGATCTTGCAACTTGTACCATGTCGGAGTTTGATTTTCCCCATAGGGTTTCATTGATCGTGTACTCTTGAGTGTAGCTCGGGCTGAGAAGGTCGCAGCCATGGGAAAGTTGACAGTTAAGCCTATCTAGTGACAACCCATCATAGGCTAGCTGGGTGATCTTGCAACTTGTATCATGCCGGAGTTTGATTTTCACCATAGGGTTTCATTGATCGCTTACTCGGCAACTTGTATGAAGCAGGATTTCTACTTTCCCCTTAGCGCTTCATTGATCGTGTACTCTTGAGTGTAGCTCGGGCTGAGAATGACGCAGCCATGGGAAAGTTGACAGTTAAGCCTATCTAGTGACAGCCCATCATAGGCTAGCTGGGTGATCTTGCAACTTGTACCATGTCGGAGTTTGATTTTCCCCATAGGGTTTCATTGATCGTGTACTCTTGAGTGTAGCTCGGGCTGAGAAGGACGCAGCCATGGGAAAGTTGACAGTTAAGCCTATCTAGTGACAACCCATCATAGGCTAGCTGGGTGATCTTGCAAATTGTATCATGCCGGAGTTTGATTTTCACCATAGGTTTTCATTGATCGCTTACTCGGCAACTTGTATGAAGCAGGATTTCTACTTTCCCCTTAGCGCTTCATTGATCGTGTACTCTTGAGTGTAGCTCGGGCTGAGAATGACGCAGCCATGGGAAAGTTGACAGTTAAGCCTATCTAGTGACAGCCCATCATAGGCTAGCTGGGTGATCTTGCAACTTGTACCATGTCGGAGTTTGATTTTCCCCATAGGGTTTCATTGATCGTGTACTCTTGAGTGTAGCTCGGGCTGAGAAGGTCGCAGCCATGGGAAAGTTGACAGTTAAGCCTATCTAGTGACAACCCATCATAGGCTAGCTGGGTGATCTTGCAACTTGTATCATGCCGGAGTTTGATTTTCACCATAGGGTTTCATTGATCGCTTACTCGGCAACTTGTATGAAGCAGGATTTCTACTTTCCCCTTAGCGCTTCATTGATCGTGTACTCTTGAGTGTAGCTCGGGCTGAGAATGACACAGCCATGGGAAAGTTGACAGTTAAGCCTATCTAGTGACAGCCCATCACAGGCTAGCTGGGTGAGCTTGCAACTTGTACCATGTCGGAGTTTGATTTTCCCCATAGGGTTTCATTGATCGTGTACTCTTGAGTGTAGCTCGGGCTGAGAAGGTCGCAGCCATAGGAAAGTTGACAGTTAAGCCTACCTAGTGACAACCCATCATAGGCTAGCTGGGTGATCTTGCAACTTGTATCATGCCGGAGTTTGATTTTCACCATAGGGTTTCATTGATCGCTTACTCGGCAACTTGTATGAAGCAGGATTTCTACTTTCCCCTTAGCGCTTCATTGATCGTGTACTCTTGAGTGTAGCTCGGGCTGAGAATGACGCAGCCATGGGAAAGTTGACAGTTAAGCCTATCTAGTGAGAGCCCATCATAGGCTAGCTGGGTGATCTTGCAACTTGTACCATGTCGGAGTTTGATTTTCCCCATAGGGTTTCATTGATCGTGTAATCTTGAGTGTATCTCGGGCTGAGAAGGTCGCAGCCATGGGAAAGTTGACAGTTAAGCCTATCTAGTGACAACCCATCATAGGCTAGCTGGGTGATCTTGCAACTTCTATCATGCCGGAGTTTGATTTTCACCATAGGGTTTCATTGATCGCTTACTCGGCAACTTGTATGAGGCAGGATTTCTACTTTCCCCTTAGCGCTTCATTGATCGTGTACTCTTGAGTGTAGCTCGGGCTGAGAATGACGCAGCCATGGGAAAGTTGACAGTTAAGCCTATCTAGTGACAGCCCATCATAGGCTAGCTGGGTGAGCTTGCAACTTGTACCATGTCGGAGTTTGATTTTCCCCATAGGGTTTCATTGATCGTGTACTCTTGAGTGTAGCTCGGGCTGAGAAGGTCGCAGCCATGGGAAAGTTGACAGTTAAGCCTATCTAGTGACAACCCATCATAGGCTAGCTGGGTGATCTTGCAACTTGTATCATGCCGGAGTTTGATTTTCACCATAGGGTTTCATTGATCGCTTACTCGGCAACTTGTATGAAGCAGGATTTCTACTTTCCCCTTAGCGCTTCATTGATCGTGTACTCTTGAGTGTAGCTCGGGCTGAGAAGGTCGCAGCCATGGGAAAGTTGACAGTTAAGCCTATCTAGTGACAACCCATCATAGGCTAGCTGGGTGATCTTGCAACTTGTATCATGCCGGAGTTTGATTTTCACCATAGGGTTTCATTGATCGCTTACTCGGCAACTTGTATGAAGCAGGATTTCTACTTTCCCCTTACCGCTTCATTGATCGTGTACTCTTGAGTGTAGCTCGGGCTGAGAATGACGCAGCCATGGGAAAGTTGACAGTTAAGCCTATCTAGTGACAGCCCATCACAGGCTAGCTGGGTGAGCTTGCAACTTGTACCATGTCGGAGTTTGATTTTCCCCATAGGGTTTCATTGATCGTGTACTCTTGAGTGTAGCTCGGGCTGAGAAGGTCGCAGCCATAGGAAAGTTGACAGTTAAGCCTATCTAGTGACAACCCATAATAGGCTAGCTGGGTGATCTTGCAACTTCTATCATGCCGGAGTTTGATTTTCACCATAGGGTTTCATTGATCGCTTACTCGGCAACTTGTATGAAGCAGGATTTCTACTTTCCCCTTAGCGCTTCATTGATCGTGTACTCTTGAGTGTAGCTCGGGCTGAGAATGACGCAGCCATGGGAAAGTTGACAGTTAAGCCTATCTAGTGAGAGCCCATCATAGGCTAGCTGGGTGATCTTGCAACTTGTACCATGTCGGAGTTTGATTTTCCCCATAGGGTTTCATTGATCGTGTACTCTTGAGTGTAGCTCGGGCTGAGAAGGTCGCAGCCATGGGAAAGTTGACAGTTAAGCCTATCTAGTGACAACCCATCATAGGCTAGCTGGGTGATCTTGCAACTTTTACCATGTCGGAGTTTGATTTTCACCATAGGGTTTCATTGATCGCTTACTCGTGAGTGTAGCTCGGGCTGAGAAGGTCGCAGCCATGGGAAAGTTGACAGTTAAGCCTATCTAGTGACAACCCATCATAGGCTAGCTGGGTGATCTTGCAACTTGTATCATGCCGGAGTTTGATTTTCACCATAGGGTTTCATTGATCGCTTACTCGGCAACTTGTATGAAGCAGGATTTTTACTTTCCCCTTAGCGCTTCATTGATCGTGTACTCTTGAGTGTAGCTCGGGCTGAGAATGACGCAGCCATGGGAAAGTTGACAGTTAAGCCTATCTAGTGACAGCCCATCATAGGCTAGCTGGGTGATCTTGCAACTTGTACCATGTCGGAGTTTGATTTTCACCATAGGGATTCATTGATCGCTTACTCGTGAGTGTAGCTCGGGCTGAGAAGGTCGCAGCCATGGGAAAGTTGACAGTTAAGCCTATCTAGTGACAACCCATCATAGGCTAGCTGGGTGATCTTGCAACTTGTATCATGCCGGAGTTTGATTTTCACCATAGGGTTTCATTGATCGCTTACTCGGCAACTTGTATGAAGCAGGATTTCTACTTTCCCCTTAGTGCTTCATTGATCGTGTACTCTTGAGTGTAGCTCGGGCTGGGAATGACGCAGCCATGGGAAAGTTGACAGTTAAGCCTATCTAGTGACAACCCATCATAGGCTAGCTGGGTGATCTTGCAACTTGTATCATGCCGGAGTTTGATTTACACCATAGGGTTTCATTGATCGCTTACTCGGCAACTTGTATCAAGCAGGATTTCTACTTTCCCCTTAGCGCTTCATTGATCGTGTACTCTTGAGTGTAGATCGGGCTGAGAATGACGCAGCCATGGGAAAGTTGACAGTTAAGCCTATCTAGTGACAGCCCATCATAGGCTAGCTGGGTGATCTTGCAACTTGTACCATGTCGGAGTTTGATTTTCCCCATAAGGTTTCATTGATCGTGTACTCTTGAGTGTAGCTCGGGCTGAGAAGGTCGCAGCCATGGGAAAGTTGACAGTTAAGCCTATCTAGTGACAACCCATCATAGGCTAGCTGGGTGATCTTGCAACTTGTATCATGCCGGAGTTTGATTTTCACCATAGGGTTTCATTGATCGCTTCCTCGGCAACTTGTATCAAGCAGGATTTCTACTTTCCCCTTAGCGCTTCATTGAACGTGTACTCTTGAGTGTAGATCGGGCTGAGAATGACGCAGCCATGGGAAAGTTGACAGTTAAGCCTATCTAGTGACAGCCCATCATAGGCTAGCTGGGTGATCTTGCAACTTGTACCATGTCGGAGTTTGATTTTCCCCATAGGGTTTCATTGATCGTGTACTCTTGAGTGTAGCTCGGGCTGAGAAGGTCGCAGCCATGGGAAAGTTGACAGTTAAGCCTATCTAGTGACAACCCATCATAGGCTAGCTGGGTGATCTTGCAACTTGTATCATGCCGGAGTTTGATTTACACCATAGGGTTTCATTGATCGCTTACTCGGCAACTTGTATGAAGCAGGATTTCTACTTTCCCCTTAGCGCTTCATTGATCGTGTACTCTTGAGTGTAGCTCGGGCTGAGAATGACGCAGCCATGGGAAAGTTGACAGTTAAGCCTATCTAGTGACAGCCCATCATAGGCTAGCTGGGTGATTTTGCAACTTGTACCATGTCAGAGTTTGATTTTCCCCATAAGGTTTCATTGATCGTGTACTCTTGAGTGTAGCTCGGGCTGAGAAGGTCGCAGCCATGGGAAAGTTGACAGTTAAGCCTATCTAGTGACAACCCATCATAGGCTAGCTGGGTGATCTTGCAACTTTTACCATGTCGGAGTTTGATTTTCACCATAGGGTTTCATTGATCGCTTACTCGTGAGTGTAGCTCGGGCTGAGAAGGTCGCAGCCATGGGAAAGTTGACAGTTAAGCCTATCTAGTGACAACCCATCATAGGCTAGCTGGGTGATCTTGCAACTTGTACCATGTCGGAGTTTGATTTTCCCCATAGGGTTTCATTGATCGTTAACTCTTGAGTGTAGCTCGGGCTGAGAAGGTCGCAGCCATGGGAAAGTTGACAGTTAAGCCTATCTAGTGACAACCCATCATAGGCTAGCTGGGTGATCTTGCAAATTGTATCATGCCGGAGTTTGATTTTCACCATAGGTTTTTATTGATCGCTTACTCGGCAACTTGTATGAAGCAGGATTTCTACCTTCCCCTTAGCGCTTCATTGATCGTGTACTCTTGAGTGTAGCTCGGGCTGAGAATGACGCAGCCATGGGAAAGTTGACAGTTAAGCCTATCTAGTGACAGCCCATCATAGGCTAGCTGGGTGAGCTTGCAACTTGTACCATGTCGGAGTTTGATTTTCCCCATAGGGTTTCATTGATCGTGTACTCTTGAGTGTAGCTCGGGCTGAGAAGGTCGCAGCCATGGGAAAGTTGACAGTTAAGCCTATCTAGTGACAACCCATCATAGGCTAGCTGGGTGATCTTGCAACTTGTATCATGCCGGAGTTTGATTTTCACCATAGGGTTTCATTGATCGCTTACTCGGCAACTTGTATGAAGCAGGATTTCTACTTTCCCCTTAGCGCTTCATTGATCGTGTACTCTTGAGTGTAGCTCGGGCTGAGAATGACGCAGCCATGGGAAAGTTGACAGTTAAGCCTATCTAGTGACAGCCCATCATAGGCTAGCTGGGTGAGCTTGCAACTTGTACCATGTCGGAGTTTGATTTTCCCCATAGGGTTTCATTGATCGTGTACTCTTGAGTGTAGCTCGGGCTGAGAAGGTCGCAGCCATGGGAAAGTTGACAGTTAAGCCTATCTAGTGACAACCCATCATAGGCTAGCTGGGTGATCTTGCAACTTGTATCATGCCGGAGTTTGATTTTCACCATAGGGTTTCATTGATCGCTTACTCGGCAACTTGTATGAAGCAGGATTTCTACTTTCCCCTTAGCGCTTCATTGATCGTGTACTCTTGAGTGTAGCTCGGGCTGAGAATGACACAGCCATGGGAAAGTTGACAGTTAAGCCTATCTAGTGACAGCCCATCACAGGCTAGCTGGGTGAGCTTGCAACTTGTACCATGTCGGAGTTTGATTTTCCCCATAGGGTTTCATTGATCGTGTACTCTTGAGTGTAGCTCGGGCTGAGAAGGTCGCAGCCATAGGAAAGTTGACAGTTAAGCCTACCTAGTGACAACCCATCATAGGCTAGCTGGGTGATCTTGCAACTTGTATCATGCCGGAGTTTGATTTTCACCATAGGGTTTCATTGATCGCTTACTCGGCAACTTGTATGAAGCAGGATTTCTACTTTCCCCTTAGCGCTTCATTGATCGTGTACTCTTGAGTGTAGCTCGGGCTGAGAATGACGCAGCCATGGGAAAGTTGACAGTTAAGCCTATCTAGTGAGAGCCCATCATAGGCTAGCTGGGTGATCTTGCAACTTGTACCATGTCGGAGTTTGATTTTCCCCATAGGGTTTCATTGATCGTGTAATCTTGAGTGTATCTCGGGCTGAGAAGGTCGCAGCCATGGGAAAGTTGACAGTTAAGCCTATCTAGTGACAACCCATCATAGGCTAGCTGGGTGATCTTGCAACTTCTATCATGCCGGAGTTTGATTTTCACCATAGGGTTTCATTGATCGCTTACTCGGCAACTTGTATGAGGCAGGATTTCTACTTTCCCCTTAGCGCTTCATTGATCGTGTACTCTTGAGTGTAGCTCGGGCTGAGAATGACGCAGCCATGGGAAAGTTGACAGTTAAGCCTATCTAGTGACAGCCCATCATAGGCTAGCTGGGTGAGCTTGCAACTTGTACCATGTCGGAGTTTGATTTTCCCCATAGGGTTTCATTGATCGTGTACTCTTGAGTGTAGCTCGGGCTGAGAAGGTCGCAGCCATGGGAAAGTTGACAGTTAAGCCTATCTAGTGACAACCCATCATAGGCTAGCTGGGTGATCTTGCAACTTGTATCATGCCGGAGTTTGATTTTCACCATAGGGTTTCATTGATCGCTTACTCGGCAACTTGTATGAAGCAGGATTTCTACTTTCCCCTTAGCGCTTCATTGATCGTGTACTCTTGAGTGTAGCTCGGGCTGAGAAGGTCGCAGCCATGGGAAAGTTGACAGTTAAGCCTATCTAGTGACAACCCATCATAGGCTAGCTGGGTGATCTTGCAACTTGTATCATGCCGGAGTTTGATTTTCACCATAGGGTTTCATTGATCGCTTACTCGGCAACTTGTATGAAGCAGGATTTCTACTTTCCCCTTACCGCTTCATTGATCGTGTACTCTTGAGTGTAGCTCGGGCTGAGAATGACGCAGCCATGGGAAAGTTGACAGTTAAGCCTATCTAGTGACAGCCCATCACAGGCTAGCTGGGTGAGCTTGCAACTTGTACCATGTCGGAGTTTGATTTTCCCCATAGGGTTTCATTGATCGTGTACTCTTGAGTGTAGCTCGGGCTGAGAAGGTCGCAGCCATAGGAAAGTTGACAGTTAAGCCTATCTAGTGACAACCCATAATAGGCTAGCTGGGTGATCTTGCAACTTCTATCATGCCGGAGTTTGATTTTCACCATAGGGTTTCATTGATCGCTTACTCGGCAACTTGTATGAAGCAGGATTTCTACTTTCCCCTTAGCGCTTCATTGATCGTGTACTCTTGAGTGTAGCTCGGGCTGAGAATGACGCAGCCATGGGAAAGTTGACAGTTAAGCCTATCTAGTGAGAGCCCATCATAGGCTAGCTGGGTGATCTTGCAACTTGTACCATGTCGGAGTTTGATTTTCCCCATAGGGTTTCATTGATCGTGTACTCTTGAGTGTAGCTCGGGCTGAGAAGGTCGCAGCCATGGGAAAGTTGACAGTTAAGCCTATCTAGTGACAACCCATCATAGGCTAGCTGGGTGATCTTGCAACTTTTACCATGTCGGAGTTTGATTTTCACCATAGGGTTTCATTGATCGCTTACTCGTGAGTGTAGCTCGGGCTGAGAAGGTCGCAGCCATGGGAAAGTTGACAGTTAAGCCTATCTAGTGACAACCCATCATAGGCTAGCTGGGTGATCTTGCAACTTGTATCATGCCGGAGTTTGATTTTCACCATAGGGTTTCATTGATCGCTTACTCGGCAACTTGTATGAAGCAGGATTTTTACTTTCCCCTTAGCGCTTCATTGATCGTGTACTCTTGAGTGTAGCTCGGGCTGAGAATGACGCAGCCATGGGAAAGTTGACAGTTAAGCCTATCTAGTGACAGCCCATCATAGGCTAGCTGGGTGATCTTGCAACTTGTACCATGTCGGAGTTTGATTTTCACCATAGGGATTCATTGATCGCTTACTCGTGAGTGTAGCTCGGGCTGAGAAGGTCGCAGCCATGGGAAAGTTGACAGTTAAGCCTATCTAGTGACAACCCATCATAGGCTAGCTGGGTGATCTTGCAACTTGTATCATGCCGGAGTTTGATTTTCACCATAGGGTTTCATTGATCGCTTACTCGGCAACTTGTATGAAGCAGGATTTCTACTTTCCCCTTAGTGCTTCATTGATCGTGTACTCTTGAGTGTAGCTCGGGCTGGGAATGACGCAGCCATGGGAAAGTTGACAGTTAAGCCTATCTAGTGACAACCCATCATAGGCTAGCTGGGTGATCTTGCAACTTGTATCATGCCGGAGTTTGATTTACACCATAGGGTTTCATTGATCGCTTACTCGGCAACTTGTATCAAGCAGGATTTCTACTTTCCCCTTAGCGCTTCATTGATCGTGTACTCTTGAGTGTAGATCGGGCTGAGAATGACGCAGCCATGGGAAAGTTGACAGTTAAGCCTATCTAGTGACAGCCCATCATAGGCTAGCTGGGTGATCTTGCAACTTGTACCATGTCGGAGTTTGATTTTCCCCATAAGGTTTCATTGATCGTGTACTCTTGAGTGTAGCTCGGGCTGAGAAGGTCGCAGCCATGGGAAAGTTGACAGTTAAGCCTATCTAGTGACAACCCATCATAGGCTAGCTGGGTGATCTTGCAACTTGTATCATGCCGGAGTTTGATTTTCACCATAGGGTTTCATTGATCGCTTCCTCGGCAACTTGTATCAAGCAGGATTTCTACTTTCCCCTTAGCGCTTCATTGAACGTGTACTCTTGAGTGTAGATCGGGCTGAGAATGACGCAGCCATGGGAAAGTTGACAGTTAAGCCTATCTAGTGACAGCCCATCATAGGCTAGCTGGGTGATCTTGCAACTTGTACCATGTCGGAGTTTGATTTTCCCCATAGGGTTTCATTGATCGTGTACTCTTGAGTGTAGCTCGGGCTGAGAAGGTCGCAGCCATGGGAAAGTTGACAGTTAAGCCTATCTAGTGACAACCCATCATAGGCTAGCTGGGTGATCTTGCAACTTGTATCATGCCGGAGTTTGATTTACACCATAGGGTTTCATTGATCGCTTACTCGGCAACTTGTATGAAGCAGGATTTCTACTTTCCCCTTAGCGCTTCATTGATCGTGTACTCTTGAGTGTAGCTCGGGCTGAGAATGACGCAGCCATGGGAAAGTTGACAGTTAAGCCTATCTAGTGACAGCCCATCATAGGCTAGCTGGGTGATTTTGCAACTTGTACCATGTCAGAGTTTGATTTTCCCCATAAGGTTTCATTGATCGTGTACTCTTGAGTGTAGCTCGGGCTGAGAAGGTCGCAGCCATGGGAAAGTTGACAGTTAAGCCTATCTAGTGACAACCCATCATAGGCTAGCTGGGTGATCTTGCAACTTTTACCATGTCGGAGTTTGATTTTCACCATAGGGTTTCATTGATCGCTTACTCGTGAGTGTAGCTCGGGCTGAGAAGGTCGCAGCCATGGGAAAGTTGACAGTTAAGCCTATCTAGTGACAACCCATCATAGGCTAGCTGGGTGATCTTGCAACTTGTACCATGTCGGAGTTTGATTTTCCCCATAGGGTTTCATTGATCGTTAACTCTTGAGTGTAGCTCGGGCTGAGAAGGTCGCAGCCATGGGAAAGTTGACAGTTAAGCCTATCTAGTGACAACCCATCATAGGCTAGCTGGGTGATCTTGCAAATTGTATCATGCCGGAGTTTGATTTTCACCATAGGTTTTTATTGATCGCTTACTCGGCAACTTGTATGAAGCAGGATTTCTACCTTCCCCTTAGCGCTTCATTGATCGTGTACTCTTGAGTGTAGCTCGGGCTGAGAATGACGCAGCCATGGGAAAGTTGACAGTTAAGCCTATCTAGTGACAGCCCATCATAGGCTAGCTGGGTGATCTTGCAACTTGTACCATGTCGGAGTTTGATTTTCCCCATACGGTTTCATTGATCGTGTACTCTTGAGTGTAGCTCGGGCTGAGAAGGTCGCAGCCATGGGAAAGTTGACAGTTAAGCCTATCTAGTGACAACCCATCATAGGCTAGCTGGGTGATCTTGCAACTTGTATCATGCCGGAGTTTGATTTTCACCATAGGGTTTCATTGATCGCTTACTCGGCAACTTGTATGAAGCAGGATTTCTACTTTCCCCTTAGCGCTTCATTGATCGTGTACTCTTGAGTGTAGCTCGGGCTGAGAATGACGCAGCCATGGGAAAGTTGACAGTTAAGCCTATCTAGTGACAGCCCATCACAGGCTAGCTGGGTGAGCTTGCAACTTGTACCATGTCGGAGTTTGATTTTCCCCATAGGGTTTCATTGATCGTGTACTCTTGAGTGTAGCTCGGGCTGAGAAGGTCGCAGCCATGGGAAAGTTGACAGTTAAGCCTATCTAGTGACAACCCATCATAGGCTAGCTGGGTGATCTTGCAACTTGTATCATGCCGGAGTTTGATTTTCACCATAGGGTTTCATTGATCGCTTACTCGGCAACTTGTATGAAGCAGGATTTCTACTTTCCCCTTAGCGCTTCATTGATCGTGTACTCTTGAGTGTAGCTCGGGCTGAGAATGACGCAGCCATGGGAAAGTTGACAGTTAAGCCTATCTAGTGACAGCCCATCATAGGCTAGCTGGGTGAGCTTGCAACTTGTACCATGTCGGAGTTTGATTTTCCCCATAGGGTTTCATTGATCGTGTACTCTTGAGTGTAGCTCGGGCTGAGAAGGTCGCAGCCATGGGAAAGTTGACAGTTAAGCCTATCTAGTGACAACCCATCATAGGCTAGCTGGGTGATCTTGCAACTTGTATCATGCCGGAGTTTGATTTTCACCATAGGGTTTCATTGATCGCTTACTCGGCAACTTGTATGAAGCAGGATTTCTACTTTCCCCTTAGCGCTTCATTGATCGTGTACTCTTGAGTGTAGCTCGGGCTGAGAAGGTCGCAGCCATGGGAAAGTTGACAGTTAAGCCTATCTAGTGATAACCCATCATAGGCTAGCTGGGTGATCTTGCAACTTGTATCATGCCGGAGTTTGATTTTCACCATAGGGTTTCATTGATCGCTTACTCGGCAACTTGTATGAAGCAGGATTTCTACTTTCCCCTTACCGCTTCATTGATCGCGTACTCTTGAGTGTAGCTCGGGCTGAGAATGACGCAGCCATGGGAAAGTTGACAGTTAAGCCTATCTAGTGACAGCCCATCACAGGCTAGCTGGGTGAGCTTGCAACTTGTACCATGTCGGAGTTTGATTTTCCCCATAGGGTTTCATTGATCGTGTACTCTTGAGTGTAGCTCGGGCTGAGAAGGTCGCAGCCATAGGAAAGTTGACAGTTAAGCCTATCTAGTGACAACCCATAATAGGCTAGCTGGGTGATCTTGCAACTTCTATCATGCCGGAGTTTGATTTTCACCATAGGGTTTCATTGATCGCTTACTCGGCAACTTGTATGAAGCAGGATTTCTACTTTCCCCTTAGCGCTTCATTGATCGTGTACTCTTGAGTGTAGCTCGGGCTGAGAATGACGCAGCCATGGGAAAGTTGACAGTTAAGCCTATCTAGTGAGAGCCCATCATAGGCTAGCTGGGTGATCTTGCAACTTGTACCATGTCGGAGTTTGATTTTCCCCATAGGGTTTCATTGATCGTGTACTCTTGAGTGTAGCTCGGGCTGAGAAGGTCGCAGCCATGGGAAAGTTGACAGTTAAGCCTATCTAGTGACAACCCATCATAGGCTAGCTGGGTGATCTTGCAACTTTTACCATGTCGGAGTTTGATTTTCACCATAGGGTTTCATTGATCGCTTACTCGTGAGTGTAGCTCGGGCTGAGAAGGTCGCAGCCATGGGAAAGTTGACAGTTAAGCCTATCTAGTGACAACCCATCATAGGCTAGCTGGGTGATCTTGCAACTTGTATCATGCCGGAGTTTGATTTTCACCATAGGGTTTCATTGATCGCTTACTCGGCAACTTGTATGAAGCAGGATTTTTACTTTCCCCTTAGCGCTTCATTGATCGTGTACTCTTGAGTGTAGCTCGGGCTGAGAATGACGCAGCCATGGGAAAGTTGACAGTTAAGCCTATCTAGTGACAGCCCATCATAGGCTAGCTGGGTGATCTTGCAACTTGTACCATGTCGGAGTTTGATTTTCACCATAGGGATTCATTGATCGCTTACTCGTGAGTGTAGCTCGGGCTGAGAAGGTCGCAGCCATGGGAAAGTTGACAGTTAAGCCTATCTAGTGACAACCCATCATAGGCTAGCTGGGTGATCTTGCAACTTGTATCATGCCGGAGTTTGATTTTCACCATAGGGTTTCATTGATCGCTTACTCGGCAACTTGTATGAAGCAGGATTTCTACTTTCCCCTTAGCGCTTCATTGATCGTGTACTCTTGAGTGTAGCTCGGGCTGAGAATGACGCAGCCATGGGAAAGTTGACAGTTAAGCCTATCTAGTGACAACCCATCATAGGCTAGCTGGGTGATCTTGCAACTTGTATCATGCCGGAGTTTGATTTACACCATTGGGTTTCATTGATCGCTTACTCGGCAACTTGTATCAAGCAGGATTTCTACTTTCCCCTTAGCGCTTTATTGATCGTGTACTCTTGAGTGTAGATCGGGCTGAGAATGACGCAGCCATGGGAAAGTTGACAGTTAAGCCTATCTAGTGACAGCCCATCATAGGCTAGCTGGGTGATCTTGCAACTTGTACCATGTCGGAGTTTGATTTTCCCCATAAGGTTTCATTGATCGTGTACTCTTGAGTGTAGCTCGGGCTGAGAAGGTCGCAGCCATGGGAAAGTTGACAGTTAAGCCTATCTAGTGACAACCCATCATAGGCTAGCTGGGTGATCTTGCAACTTGTATCATGCCGGAGTTTGATTTTCACCATAGGGTTTTATTGATCGCTTCCTCGGCAACTTGTATCAAGCAGGATTTCTACTTTCCCCTTAGCGCTTCATTGATCGTGTACTCTTGAGTGTAGATCGGGCTGAGAATGACGCAGCCATGGGAAAGTTGACAGTTAAGCCTATCTAGTGACAGCCCATCATAGGCTAGCTGGGTGATCTTGCAACTTGTACCATGTCGGAGTTTGATTTTCCCCATAGGGTTTCATTGATCGTGTACTCTTGAGTGTAGCTCGGGCTGAGAAGGTCGCAGCCATGGGAAAGTTGACAGTTAAGCCTATCTAGTGACAACCCATCATAGGCTAGCTGGGTGATCTTGCAACTTGTATCATGCCGGAGTTTGATTTACACCATAGGGTTTCATTGATCGCTTACTCGGCAACTTGTATGAAGCAGGATTTCTACTTTCCCCTTAGCGCTTCATTGATCGTGTACTCTTGAGTGTAGCTCGGGCTGAGAATGACGCAGCCATGGGAAAGTTGACAGTTAAGCCTATCTAGTGACAGCCCATCATAGGCTAGCTGGGTGATTTTGCAACTTGTACCATGTCAGAGTTTGATTTTCCCCATAAGGTTTCATTGATCGTGTACTCTTGAGTGTAGCTCGGGCTGAGAAGGTCGCAGCCATGGGAAAGTTGACAGTTAAGCCTATCTAGTGACAACCCATCATAGGCTAGCTGGGTGATCTTGCAACTTTTACCATGTCGGAGTTTGATTTTCACCATAGGGTTTCATTGATCGCTTACTCGTGAGTGTAGCTCGGGCTGAGAAGGTCGCAGCCATGGGAAAGTTGACAGTTAAGCCTATCTAGTGACAACCCATCATAGGCTAGCTGGGTGATCTTGCAACTTGTATCATGCCGGAGTTTGATTTTCACCATAGGGTTTCATTGATCGCTTACTCGGCAACTTGTATGAAGCAGGATTTTTACTTTCCCCTTAGCGCTTCATTGATCGTGTACTCTTGAGTGTAGCTCGGGCTGAGAATGACGCAGCCATGGGAAAGTTGACAGTTAAGCCTATCTAGTGACAGCCCATCATAGGCTAGCTGGGTGATCTTGCAACTTGTACCATGTCGGAGTTTGATTTTCCCCATAGGGTTTCATTGATCGTTAACTCTTGAGTGTAGCTCGGGCTGAGAAGGTCGCAGCCATGGGAAAGTTGACAGTTAAGCCTATCTAGCGACAACCCATCATAGGCTAGCTGGGTGATCTTGCAACTTGTATTATGCCGGAGTTTGATTTTCACCATAGGGTTTCATTGATCGCTTACTCGGCAACTTGTATGAAGCAGGATTTCTACTTTCCTCTTAGCGCTTCATTGATCGTGTACTCTTGAGTGTAGCTCGGGCTGAGAATGACGCAGCCATGGGAAAGTTGACAGTTAAGCCTATCTAGTGACAGCCCATCATAGGCTAGCTGGGTGAGCTTGCAACTTGTACCATGTCGGAGTTTGATTTTCCCCATAGGGTTTCATTGATCGTTAACTCTTGAGTGTAGCTCGGGCTGAGAAGGTCGCAGCCATGGGAAAGTTGACAGTTAAGCCTATCTAGCGACAACCCATCATAGGCTAGCTGGGTGATCTTGCAACTTTTACCATGTCGGAGTTTGATTTTCACCATAGGGTTTCATTGATCGCTTACTCGTGAGTGTAGCTCGGGCTGAGAAGGTCGCAGCCATGGGAAAGTTGACAGTTAAGCCTATCTAGTGACAACCCATCATAGGCTAGCTGGGTGATCTTGCAACTTGTATCATGCCGGAGTTTGATTTTCACCATAGGGTTTCATTGATCGCTTACTCGGCAACTTGTATGAAGCAGGATTTTTACTTTCCCCTTAGCGCTTCATTGATCGTGTACTCTTGAGTGTAGCTCGGGCTGAGAATGACGCAGCCATGGGAAAGTTGACAGTTAAGCCTATCTAGTGACAGCCCATCATAGGCTAGCTGGGTGATCTTGCAACTTGTACCATGTCGGAGTTTGATTTTCCCCATAGGGTTTCATTGATCGTTAACTCTTGAGTGTAGCTCGGGCTGAGAAGGTCGCAGCCATGGGAAAGTTGACAGTTAAGCCTATCTAGCAACAACCCATCATAGGCTAGCTGGGTGATCTTGCAACTTGTATCATGCCGGAGTTTGATTTTCACCATAGGGTTTCATTGATCGCTTACTCGGCAACTTGTATGAAGCAGGATTTCTACTTTCCCCTTAGCGCTTCATTGATCGTGTACTCTTGAGTGTAGCTCGGGCTGAGAATGACGCAGCCATGGGAAAGTTGACAGTTAAGCCTATCTAGTGACAGCCCATCATAGGCTAGCTGGGTGAGCTTGCAACTTGTACCATGTCGGAGTTTGATTTTCCCCATAGGGTTTCATTGATCGTTAACTCTTGAGTGTAGCTCGGACTGAGAAGGTCGCACCCATGGGAAAGTTGACAGTTAAGCCTATCTAGCGACAACCCATCATAGGCTAGCTGGGTGATCTTGCAACTTGTATCATGCCGGAGTTTGATTTTCACCATAGGGTTTCATTGATCGCTTACTCGGCAACTTGTATGAAGCAGGATTTCTACTTTCCCCTTAGCGCTTCATTGATCGTGTAGCTCGGGCTGAGAATGACGCAGCCATGGGAAAGTTGACAGTTAAGCCTATCTAGTGACAGCCCATCATAGGCTAGCTGGGTGAGCTTGCAACTTGTACCATGTCGGAGTTTGATTTTCCCCATAGGGTTTCATTGATCGTGTACTCTTGAGTGTAGCTCGGGCTGAGAAGGTCGCAGCCATGGGAAAGTTGACAGTTAAGCCTATCTAGTGACAACCCATCATAGGCTAGCTGGGTGATCTTGCAACTTGTATCATGCCGGAGTTTGATTTTCACCATAGGGTTTCATTGATCGCTTACTCGGCAACTTGTATGAAGCAGGATTTCTACTTTCCCCTTAGCGCTTCATTGATCGTGTACTCTTGAGTGTAGCTCGGGCTGAGAATGACGCAGCCATGGGAAAGTTGACAGTTAAGCCTATCTAGTGACAGCCCATCATAGGCTAGCTGGGTGATCTTGCAACTTGTACCATGTCGGAGTTTGATTTTCCCCATAGGGTTTCATTGATCGTGTACTCTTGAGTGTAGCTCGGGCTGAGAAGGTCGCAGCCATGGGAAAGTTGACAGTTAAGCCTATCTAGTGACAACCCATCATAGGCTAGCTGGGTGATCTTGCAAATTGTATCATGCCGGAGTTTGATTTTCACCATAGGGTTTCATTGATCGCTTACTCGGCAACTTGTATGAAGCAGGATTTCTACTTTCCCCTTAGCGCTTCATTGATCGTGTACTCTTGAGTGTAGCTCGGGCTGAGAATGACGCAGCCATGGGAAAGTTGACAGTTAAGCCTATCTAGTGACAGCCCATCATAGGCTAGCTGGGTGATCTTGCAACTTGTACCATGTCGGAGTTTGATTTTCCCCATAGGGTTTCATTGATCGTGTACTCTTGAGTGTAGCTCGGGCTGAGAAGGTCGCAGCCATGGGAAAGTTGACAGTTAAGCCTATCTAGTGACAACCCATCATAGGCTAGCTGGGTGATCTTGCAACTTGTATCATGCCGGAGTTTGATTTTCACCATAGGGTTTCATTGATCGCTTACTCGGCAACTTGTATGAAGCAGGATTTCTACTTTCCCCTTAGCGCTTCATTGATCGTGTACTCTTGAGTGTAGCTCGGGCTGAGAATGACGCAGCCATGGGAAAGTTGACAGCTAAGCCTATCTAGTGACAGCCCATCACAGGCTAGCTGGGTGAGCTTGCAACTTGTACCATGTCGGAGTTTGATTTTCCCCATAGGGTTTCATTGATCGTGTACTCTTGAGTGTAGCTCGGGCTGAGAAGGTCGCAGCCATAGGAAAGTTGACAGTTAAGCCTATCTAGTGACAACCCATCATGGGCTAGCTGGGTGATCTTGCAACTTCTATCATGCCGGAGTTTGATTTTCACCATAGGGTTTCATTGATCGCTTACTCGGCAACTTGTATGAAGCAGGATTTCTACTTTCCCCTTAGCGCTTCATTGATCGTGTACTCTTGAGTGTAGCTCGGGCTGAGAATGACGCAGCCATGGGAAAGTTGACAGTTAAGCCTATCTAGTGAGAGCCCATCATAGGCTAGCTGGGTGATCTTGCAACTTGTACCATGTCGGAGTTTGATTTTCCCCATAGGGTTTCATTGATCGTGTACTCTTGAGTGTAGCTCGGGCTGAGAAGGTCGCAGCCATAGGAAAGTTGACAGTTAAGCCTATCTAGTGACAACCCATCATGGGCTAGCTGGGTGATCTTGCAACTTCTATCATGCCGGAGTTTGATTTTCACCATAGGGTTTCATTGATCGCTTACTCGGCAACTTGTATGAAGCAGGATTTCTACTTTCCCCTTAGCGCTTCATTGATCGTGTACTCTTGAGTGTAGCTCGGGCTGAGAAGGTCGCAGCCATGGGAAAGTTGACAGTTAAGCCTATCTAGTGACAACCCATCATAGGCTAGCTGGGTGATCTTGCAACTTGTATCATGCCGGAGTTTGATTTTCACCATAGGGTTTCATTGATCGCTTACTCGGCAACTTGTATGAAGCAGGATTTCTACTTTCCCCTTAGCGCTTCATTGATCGTGTACTCTTGAGTGTAGCTCGGGCTGAGAATGACGCAGCCATGGGAAAGTTGACAGCTAAGCCTATCTAGTGACAGCCCATCACAGGCTAGCTGGGTGAGCTTGCAACTTGTACCATGTCGGAGTTTGATTTTCCCCATAGGGTTTCATTGATCGTGTACTCTTGAGTGTAGCTCGGGCTGAGAAGGTCGCAGCCATAGGAAAGTTGACAGTTAAGCCTATCTAGTGACAACCCATCATGGGCTAGCTGGGTGATCTTGCAACTTCTATCATGCCGGAGTTTGATTTTCACCATAGGGTTTCATTGATCGCTTACTCGGCAACTTGTATGAAGCAGGATTTCTACTTTCCCCTTAGCGCTTCATTGATCGTGTACTCTTGAGTGTAGCTCGGGCTGAGAATGACGCAGCCATGGGAAAGTTGACAGTTAAGCCTATCTAGTGAGAGCCCATCATAGGCTAGCTGGGTGATCTTGCAACTTGTACCATGTCGGAGTTTGATTTTCCCCATAGGGTTTCATTGATCGTGTACTCTTGAGTGTATCTCGGGCTGAGAAGGTCGCAGCCATGGGAAAGTTGACAGTTAAGCCTATCTAGTGACAACCCATCATAGGCTAGCTGGGTGATCTTGCAACTTGTATCATGCCGGAGTTTGATTTTCACCATAGGGTTTCATTGATCGCTTACTCGGCAACTTGTATGAAGCAGGATTTCTACTTTCCCCTTAGCGCTTCATTGATCGTGTACTCTTGAGTGTAGCTCGGGCTGAGAATGACGCAGCCATGGGAAAGTTGACAGTTAAGCCTATCTAGTGACAGCCCATCATAGGCTAGCTGGGTGATCTTGCAACTTGTACCATGTCGGAGTTTGATTTTCCCCATAGGGTTTCATTGATCGTGTACTCTTGAGTGTAGCTCGGGCTGAGAAGGTCGCAGCCATGGGAAAGTTGACAGTTAAGCCTATCTAGTGACAACCCATCATAGGCTAGCTGGGTGATCTTGCAACTTGTATCATGCCGGAGTTTGATTTTCACCATAGGGTTTCATTGATCGCTTACTCGGCAACTTGTATGAAGCAGGATTTCTACTTTCCCCTTAGCGCTTCATTGATCGTGTACTCTTGAGTGTAGCTCGGGCTGAGAAGGTCGCAGCCATGGGAAAGTTGACAGTTAAGCCTATCTAGTGACAACCCATCATAGGCTAGCTGGGTGATCTTGCAACTTGTATCATGCCGGAGTTTGATTTTCACCATAGGGTTTCATTGATCGCTTACTCGGCAACTTGTATGAAGCAGGATTTCTACTTTCCCCTTAGCGCTTCATTGATCGTGTACTCTTGAGTGTAGCTCGGGCTGAGAATGACGCAGCCATGGGAAAGTTGACAGTTAAGCCTATCTAGTGACAGCCCATCACAGGCTAGCTGGGTGAGCTTGCAACTTGTACCATGTCGGAGTTTGATTTTCCCCATAGGGTTTCATTGATCGTGTACTCTTGAGTGTAGCTCGGGCTGAGAAGGTCGCAGCCATAGGAAAGTTGACAGTTAAGCCTATCTAGTGACAACCCATCATAGGCTAGCTGGGTGATCTTGCAACTTCTATCATGCCGGAGTTTGATTTTCACCATAGGGTTTCATTGATCGCTTACTCGGCAACTTGTATGAAGCAGGATTTCTACTTTCCCCTTAGCGCTTCATTGATCGTGTACTCTTGAGTGTAGCTCGGGCTGAGAATGACGCAGCCATGGGAAAGTTGACAGTTAAGCCTATCTAGTGAGAGCCCATCATAGGCTAGCTGGGTGATCTTGCAACTTGTACCATGTCGGAGTTTGATTTTCCCCATAGGGTTTCATTGATCGTGTACTCTTGAGTGTAGCTCGGGCTGAGAAGGTCGCAGCCATGGGAAAGTTGACAGTTAAGCCTATCTAGTGACAACCCATCATAGGCTAGCTGGGTGATCTTGCAACTTTTACCATGTCGGAGTTTGATTTTCACCATAGGGTTTCATTGATCGTTAACTCTTGAGTGTAGCTCGGGCTGAGAAGGTCGCAGCCATGGGAAAGTTGACAGTTAAGCCTATCTAGCGACAACCCATCATAGGCTAGCTGGGTGATCTTGCAACTTGTATCATGCCGGAGTTTGATTTTCACCATAGGGTTTCATTGATCGCTTACTCGGCAACTTGTATGAAGCAGGATTTCTACTTTCCCCTTAGCGCTTCATTGATCGTGTACTCTTGAGTGTAGCTCGGGCTGAGAATGACGCAGCCATGGGAAAGTTGACAGTTAAGCCTATCTAGTGACAGCCCATCATAGGCTAGCTGGGTGAGCTTGCAACTTGTACCATGTCGGAGTTTGATTTTCCCCATAGGGTTTCATTGATCGTGTACTCTTGAGTGTAGCTCGGGCTGAGAAGGTCGCAGCCATGGGAAAGTTGACAGTTAAGCCTATCTAGTGACAACCCATCATAGGCTAGCTGGGTGATCTTGCAACTTGTATCATGCCGGAGTTTGATTTTCACCATAGGGTTTCATTGATCGCTTACTCGGCAACTTGTATGAAGCAGGATTTCTACTTTCCCCTTAGCGCTTCATTGATCGTGTACTCTTGAGTGTAGCTCGGGCTGAGAATGACGCAGCCATGGGAAAGTTGACAGTTAAGCCTATCTAGTGACAGCCCATCACAGGCTAGCTGGGTGAGCTTGCAACTTGTACCATGTCGGAGTTTGATTTTCCCCATAGGGTTTCATTGATCGTGTACTCTTGAGTGTAGCTCGGGCTGAGAAGGTCGCAGCCATAGGAAAGTTGACAGTTAAGCCTATCTAGTGACAACCCATCATAGGCTAGCTGGGTGATCTTGCAACTTCTATCATGCCGGAGTTTGATTTTCACCATAGGGTTTCATTGATCGCTTACTCGGCAACTTGTATGAAGCAGGATTTCTACTTTCCCCTTAGCGCTTCATTGATCGTGTACTCTTGAGTGTAGCTCGGGCTGAGAATGACGCAGCCATGGGAAAGTTGACAGTTAAGCCTATCTAGTGAGAGCCCATCATAGGCTAGCTGGGTGATCTTGCAACTTGTACCATGTCGGAGTTTGATTTTCCCCATAGGGTTTCATTGATCGTGTACTCTTGAGTGTATCTCGGGCTGAGAAGGTCGCAGCCATGGGAAAGTTGACAGTTAAGCCTATCTAGTGACAACCCATCATAGGCTAGCTGGGTGATCTTGCAACTTGTATCATGCCGGAGTTTGATTTTCACCATAGGGTTTCATTGATCGCTTACTCGGCAACTTGTATGAAGCAGGATTTCTACTTTCCCCTTAGCGCTTCATTGATCGTGTACTCTTGAGTGTAGCTCGGGCTGAGAATGACGCAGCCATGGGAAAGTTGACAGTTAAGCCTATCTAGTGACAGCCCATCATAGGCTAGCTGGGTGATCTTGCAACTTGTACCATGTCGGAGTTTGATTTTCCCCATAGGGTTTCATTGATCGTGTACTCTTGAGTGTAGCTCGGGCTGAGAAGGTCGCAGCCATGGGAAAGTTGACAGTTAAGCCTATCTAGTGACAACCCATCATAGGCTAGCTGGGTGATCTTGCAACTTGTATCATGCCGGAGTTTGATTTTCACCATAGGGTTTCATTGATCGCTTACTCGGCAACTTGTATGAAGCAGGATTTCTACTTTCCCCTTAGCGCTTCATTGATCGTGTACTCCTGAGTGTAGCTCGGGCTGAGAAGGTCGCAGCCATGGGGAAAGTTGACAGTTAAGCCTATCTAGTGACAACCCATCATAGGCTAGCTGGGTGATCTTGCAACTTGTATCATGCCGGAGTTTGATTTTCACCATAGGGTTTCATTGATCGCTTACTCGGCAACTTGTATGAAGCAGGATTTCTACTTTCCCCTTAGCGCTTCATTGATCGTGTACTCTTGAGTGTAGCTCGGGCTGAGAATGACGCAGCCATGGGAAAGTTGACAGTTAAGCCTATCTAGTGACAGCCCATCACAGGCTAGCTGGGTGAGCTTGCAACTTGTACCATGTCGGAGTTTGATTTTCCCCATAGGGTTTCATTGATCGTGTACTCTTGAGTGTAGCTCGGGCTGAGAAGGTCGCAGCCATAGGAAAGTTGACAGTTAAGCCTATCTAGTGACAACCCATCATAGGCTAGCTGGGTGATCTTGCAACTTCTATCATGCCGGAGTTTGATTTTCACCATAGGGTTTCATTGATCGCTTACTCGGCAACTTGTATGAAGCAGGATTTCTACTTTCCCCTTAGCGCTTCATTGATCGTGTACTCTTGAGTGTAGCTCGGGCTGAGAATGACGCAGCCATGGGAAAGTTGACAGTTAAGCCTATCTAGTGAGAGCCCATCATAGGCTAGCTGGGTGATCTTGCAACTTGTACCATGTCGGAGTTTGATTTTCCCCATAGGGTTTCATTGATCGTGTACTCTTGAGTGTAGCTCGGGCTGAGAAGGTCGCAGCCATGGGAAAGTTGACAGTTAAGCCTATCTAGTGACAACCCATCATAGGCTAGCTGGGTGATCTTGCAACTTTTACCATGTCGGAGTTTGATTTTCACCATAGGGTTTCATTGATCGCTTACTCGTGAGTGTAGCTCGGGCTGAGAAGGTCGCAGCCATGGGAAAGTTGACAGTTAAGCCTATCTAGTGACAACCCATCATAGGCTAGCTGGGTGATCTTGCAACTTGTATCATGCCGGAGTTTGATTTTCACCATAGGGTTTCATTGATCGCTTACTCGGCAACTTGTATGAAGCAGGATTTTTACTTTCCCCTTAGCGCTTCATTGATCGTGTACTCTTGAGTGTAGCTCGGGCTGAGAATGACGCAGCCATGGGAAAGTTGACAGTTAAGCCTATCTAGTGACAGCCCATCATAGGCTAGCTGGGTGAGCTTGCAACTTGTACCATGTCGGAGTTTGATTTTCCCCATAGGGTTTCATTGATCGTTAACTCTTGAGTGTAGCTCGGGCTGAGAAGGTCGCAGCCATGGGAAAGTTGACAGTTAAGCCTATCTAGCGACAACCCATCATAGGCTAGCTGGGTGATCTTGCAACTTGTATCATGCCGGAGTTTGATTTTCACCATAGGGTTTCATTGATCGCTTACTCGGCAACTTGTATGAAGCAGGATTTCTACTTTCCCCTTAGCGCTTCATTGATCGTGTACTCTTGAGTGTAGCTCGGGCTGAGAATGACGCAGCCATGGGAAAGTTGACAGTTAAGCCTATCTAGTGACAGCCCATCATAGGCTAGCTGGGTGAGCTTGCAACTTGTACCATGTCGGAGTTTGATTTTCCCCATAGGGTTTCATTGATCGTGTACTCTTGAGTGTAGCTCGGGCTGAGAAGGTCGCAGCCATGGGAAAGTTGACAGTTAAGCCTATCTAGTGACAACCCATCATAGGCTAGCTGGGTGATCTTGCAACTTGTATCATGCCGGAGTTTGATTTTCACCATAGGGTTTCATTGATCGCTTACTCGGCAACTTGTATGAAGCAGGATTTCTACTTTCCCCTTAGCGCTTCATTGATCGTGTACTCTTGAGTGTAGCTCGGGCTGAGAATGACGCAGCCATGGGAAAGTTGACAGTTAAGCCTATCTAGTGACAGCCCATCATAGGCTAGCTGGGTGATCTTGCAACTTGTACCATGTCGGAGTTTGATTTTCCCCATAGGGTTTCATTGATCGTGTACTCTTGAGTGTAGCTCGGGCTGAGAAGGTCGCAGCCATGGGAAAGTTGACAGTTAAGCCTATCTAGTGACAACCCATCATAGGCTAGCTGGGTGATCTTGCAAATTGTATCATGCCGGAGTTTGATTTTCACCATAGGGTTTCATTGATCGCTTACTCGGCAACTTGTATGAAGCAGGATTTCTACTTTCCCCTTAGCGCTTCATTGATCGTGTACTCTTGAGTGTAGCTCGGGCTGAGAAGGTCGCAGCCATGGGAAAGTTGACAGTTAAGCCTATCTAGTGACAACCCATCATAGGCTAGCTGGGTGATCTTGCAACTTGTATCATGCCGGAGTTTGATTTTCACCATAGGGTTTCATTGATCGCTTACTCGGCAACTTGTATGAAGCAGGATTTCTACTTTCCCCTTAGCGCTTCATTGATCGTGTACTCTTGAGTGTAGCTCGGGCTGAGAATGACGCAGCCATGGGAAAGTTGACAGTTAAGCCTATCTAGTGACAGCCCATCACAGGCTAGCTGGGTGAGCTTGCAACTTGTACCATGTCGGAGTTTGATTTTCCCCATAGGGTTTCATTGATCGTGTACTCTTGAGTGTAGCTCGGGCTGAGAAGGTCGCAGCCATAGGAAAGTTGACAGTTAAGCCTATCTAGTGACAACCCATCATAGGCTAGCTGGGTGATCTTGCAACTTCTATCATGCCGGAGTTTGATTTTCACCATAGGGTTTCATTGATCGCTTACTCGGCAACTTGTATGAAGCAGGATTTCTACTTTCCCCTTAGCGCTTCATTGATCGTGTACTCTTGAGTGTAGCTCGGGCTGAGAATGACGCAGCCATGGGAAAGTTGACAGTTAAGCCTATCTAGTGAGAGCCCATCATAGGCTAGCTGGGTGATCTTGCAACTTGTACCATGTCGGAGTTTGATTTTCCCCATAGGGTTTCATTGATCGTGTACTCTTGAGTGTAGCTCGGGCTGAGAAGGTCGCAGCCATGGGAAAGTTGACAGTTAAGCCTATCTAGTGACAACCCATCATAGGCTAGCTGGGTGATCTTGCAACTTTTACCATGTCGGAGTTTGATTTTCACCATAGGGTTTCATTGATCGCTTACTCGTGAGTGTAGCTTGGGCTGAGAAGGTCGCAGCCATGGGAAAGTTGACAGTTAAGCCTATCTAGTGACAACCCATCATAGGCTAGCTGGGTGATCTTGCAACTTGTATCATGCCGGAGTTTGATTTTCACCATAGGGTTTCATTGATCGCTTACTCGGCAACTTGTATGAAGCAGGATTTTTACTTTCCCCTTAGCGCTTCATTGATCGTGTACTCTTGAGTGTAGCTCGGGCTGAGAATGACGCAGCCATGGGAAAGTTGACAGTTAAGCCTATCTAGTGACAGCCCATCATAGGCTAGCTGGGTGAGCTTGCAACTTGTACCATGTCGGAGTTTGATTTTCCCCATAGGGTTTCATTGATCGTTAACTCTTGAGTGTAGCTCGGGCTGAGAAGGTCGCAGCCATGGGAAAGTTGACAGTTAAGCCTATCTAGCGACAACCCATCATAGGCTAGCTGGGTGATCTTGCAACTTGTATCATGCCGGAGTTTGATTTTCACCATAGGGTTTCATTGATCGCTTACTCGGCAACTTGTATGAAGCAGGATTTCTACTTTCCCCTTAGCGCTTCATTGATCGTGTACTCTTGAGTGTAGCTCGGGCTGAGAATGACGCAGCCATGGGAAAGTTGACAGTTAAGCCTATCTAGTGACAGCCCATCATAGGCTAGCTGGGTGAGCTTGCAACTTGTACCATGTCGGAGTTTGATTTTCCCCATAGGGTTTCATTGATCGTGTACTCTTGAGTGTAGCTCGGGCTGAGAAGGTCGCAGCCATGGGAAAGTTGACAGTTAAGCCTATCTAGTGACAACCCATCATAGGCTAGCTGGGTGATCTTGCAACTTGTATCATGCCGGAGTTTGATTTTCACCATAGGGTTTCATTGATCGCTTACTCGGCAACTTGTATGAAGCAGGATTTCTACTTTCCCCTTAGCGCTTCATTGATCGTGTACTCTTGAGTGTAGCTCGGGCTGAGAATGACGCAGCCATGGGAAAGTTGACAGTTAAGCCTATCTAGTGACAGCCCATCACAGGCTAGCTGGGTGAGCTTGCAACTTGTACCATGTCGGAGTTTGATTTTCCCCATAGGGTTTCATTGATCGTGTACTCTTGAGTGTAGCTCGGGCTGAGAAGGTCGCAGCCATAGGAAAGTTGACAGTTAAGCCTATCTAGTGACAACCCATCATAGGCTAGCTGGGTGATCTTGCAACTTCTATCATGCCGGAGTTTGATTTTCACCATAGGGTTTCATTGATCGCTTACTCGGCAACTTGTATGAAGCAGGATTTCTACTTTCCCCTTAGCGCTTCATTGATCGTGTACTCTTGAGTGTAGCTCGGGCTGAGAATGACGCAGCCATGGGAAAGTTGACAGTTAAGCCTATCTAGTGAGAGCCCATCATAGGCTAGCTGGGTGATCTTGCAACTTGTACCATGTCGGAGTTTGATTTTCCCCATAGGGTTTCATTGATCGTGTACTCTTGAGTGTAGCTCGGGCTGAGAAGGTCGCAGCCATGGGAAAGTTGACAGTTAAGCCTATCTAGTGACAACCCATCATAGGCTAGCTGGGTGATCTTGCAACTTTTACCATGTCGGAGTTTGATTTTCACCATAGGGTGTCATTGATCGCTTACTCGGCAACTTGTATGAAGCAGGATTTCTACTTTCCCCTTAGCGCTTCATTGATCGTGTACTCTTGAGTGTAGCTCGGGCTGAGAATGACGCAGCCATGGGAAAGTTGACAGTTAAGCCTATCTAGTGACAGCCCATCATAGGCTAGCTGGGTGATCTTGCAACTTGTACCATGTCGGAGTTTGATTTTCCCCATAGGGTTTCATTGATCGTGTACTCTTGAGTGTAGCTCGGGCTGAGAAGGTCGCAGCCATGGGAAAGTTGACAGTTAAGCCTATCTAGTGACAACCCATCATAGGCTAGCTGGGTGATCTTGCAACTTGTATCATGCCGGAGTTTGATTTTCACCATAGGGTTTCATTGATCGCTTACTCGGCAACTTGTATGAAGCAGGATTTCTACTTTCCCCTTAGCGCTTCATTGATCGTGTACTCTTGAGTGTAGCTCGGGCTGAGAAGGTCGCAGCCATGGGGAAAGTTGACAGTTAAGCCTATCTAGTGACAACCCATCATAGGCTAGCTGGGTGATCTTGCAACTTGTATCATGCCGGAGTTTGATTTTCACCATAGGGTTTCATTGATCGCTTACTCGGCAACTTGTATGAAGCAGGATTTCTACTTTCCCCTTAGCGCTTCATTGATCGTGTACTCTTGAGTGTAGCTCGGGCTGAGAATGACGCAGCCATGGGAAAGTTGACAGTTAAGCCTATCTAGTGACAGCCCATCACAGGCTAGCTGGGTGAGCTTGCAACTTGTACCATGTCGGAGTTTGATTTTCCCCATAGGGTTTCATTGATCGTGTACTCTTGAGTGTAGCTCGGGCTGAGAAGGTCGCAGCCATAGGAAAGTTGACAGTTAAGCCTATCTAGTGACAACCCATCATAGGCTAGCTGGGTGATCTTGCATCTTCTATCATGCCGGAGTTTGATTTTCACCATAGGGTTTCATTGATCGCTTACTCGGCAACTTGTATGAAGCAGGATTTCTACTTTCCCCTTAGCGCTTCATTGATCGTGTACTCTTGAGTGTAGCTCGGGCTGAGAATGACGCAGCCATGGGAAAGTTGACAGTTAAGCCTATCTAGTGAGAGCCCATCATAGGCTAGCTGGGTGATCTTGCAACTTGTACCATGTCGGAGTTTGATTTTCCCCATAGGGTTTCATTGATCGTGTACTCTTGAGTGTAGCTCGGGCTGAGAAGGTCGCAGCCATGGGAAAGTTGACAGTTAAGCCTATCTAGTGACAACCCATCATAGGCTAGCTGGGTGATCTTGCAACTTTTACCATGTCGGAGTTTGATTTTCACCATAGGGTTTCATTGATCGCTTACTCGTGAGTGTAGCTCGGGCTGAGAAGGTCGCAGCCATGGGAAAGTTGACAGTTAAGCCTATCTAGTGACAACCCATCATAGGCTAGCTGGGTGATCTTGCAACTTCTATCATGCCGGAGTTTGATTTTCACCATAGGGTTTCATTGATCGCTTACTCGGCAACTTGTATGAAGCAGGATTTCTACTTTCCCCTTAGCGCTTCATTGATCGTGTACTCTTGAGTGTAGCTCGGGCTGAGAATGACGCAGCCATGGGAAAGTTGACAGTTAAGCCTATCTAGTGAGAGCCCATCATAGGCTAGCTGGGTGAGCTTGCAACTTGTACCATGTCGGAGTTTGATTTTCCCCATAGGGTTTCATTGATCGTGTACTCTTGAGTGTATCTCGGGCTGAGAAGGTCGCAGCCATGGGAAAGTTGACAGTTAAGCCTATCTAGTGACAACCCATCATAGGCTAGCTGGGTGATCTTGCAACTTGTATCATGCCGGAGTTTGATTTTCACCATAGGGTGTCATTGATCGCTTACTCGGCAACTTGTATGAAGCAGGATTTCTACTTTCCCCTTAGCGCTTCATTGATCGTGTACTCTTGAGTGTAGCTCGGGCTGAGAATGACGCAGCCATGGGAAAGTTGACAGTTAAGCCTATCTAGTGACAGCCCATCATAGGCTAGCTGGGTGATCTTGCAACTTGTACCATGTCGGAGTTTGATTTTCCCCATAGGGTTTCATTGATCGTGTACTCTTGAGTGTAGCTCGGGCTGAGAAGGTCGCAGCCATGGGAAAGTTGACAGTTAAGCCTATCTAGTGACAACCCATCATAGGCTAGCTGGGTGATCTTGCAACTTGTATCATGCCGGAGTTTGATTTTCACCATAGGGTTTCATTGATCGCTTACTCGGCAACTTGTATGAAGCAGGATTTCTACTTTCCCCTTAGCGCTTCATTGATCGTGTACTCTTGAGTGTAGCTCGGGCTGAGAAGGTCGCAGCCATGGGGAAAGTTGACAGTTAAGCCTATCTAGTGACAACCCATCATAGGCTAGCTGGGTGATCTTGCAACTTGTATCATGCCGGAGTTTGATTTTCACCATAGGGTTTCATTGATCGCTTACTCGGCAACTTGTATGAAGCAGGATTTCTACTTTCCCCTTAGCGCTTCATTGATCGTGTACTCTTGAGTGTAGCTCGGGCTGAGAATGACGCAGCCATGGGAAAGTTGACAGTTAAGCCTATCTAGTGACAGCCCATCACAGGCTAGCTGGGTGAGCTTGCAACTTGTACCATGTCGGAGTTTGATTTTCCCCATAGGGTTTCATTGATCGTGTACTCTTGAGTGTAGCTCGGGCTGAGAAGGTCGCAGCCATAGGAAAGTTGACAGTTAAGCCTATCTAGTGACAACCCATCATAGGCTAGCTGGGTGATCTTGCATCTTCTATCATGCCGGAGTTTGATTTTCACCATAGGGTTTCATTGATCGCTTACTCGGCAACTTGTATGAAGCAGGATTTCTACTTTCCCCTTAGCGCTTCATTGATCGTGTACTCTTGAGTGTAGCTCGGGCTGAGAATGACGCAGCCATGGGAAAGTTGACAGTTAAGCCTATCTAGTGAGAGCCCATCATAGGCTAGCTGGGTGATCTTGCAACTTGTACCATGTCGGAGTTTGATTTTCCCCATAGGGTTTCATTGATCGTGTACTCTTGAGTGTAGCTCGGGCTGAGAAGGTCGCAGCCATGGGAAAGTTGACAGTTAAGCCTATCTAGTGACAACCCATCATAGGCTAGCTGGGTGATCTTGCAACTTTTACCATGTCGGAGTTTGATTTTCACCATAGGGTTTCATTGATCGCTTACTCGTGAGTGTAGCTCGGGCTGAGAAGGTCGCAGCCATGGGAAAGTTGACAGTTAAGCCTATCTAGTGACAACCCATCATAGGCTAGCTGGGTGATCTTGCAACTTGTATCATGCGGAGTTTGATTTTCACCATAGGGTTTCATTGATCGCTTACTCGGCAACTTGTATGAAGCAGGATTTTTACTTTCCCCTTAGCGCTTCATTGATCGTGTACTCTTGAGTGTAGCTCGGGCTGAGAATGACGCAGCCATGGGAAAGTTGACAGTTAAGCCTATCTAGTGACAGCCCATCATAGGCTAGCTGGGTGAGCTTGCAACTTGTACCATGTCGGAGTTTGATTTTCCCCATAGGGTTTCATTGATCGTTAACTCTTGAGTGTAGCTCGGGCTGAGAAGGTCGCAGCCATGGGAAAGTTGACAGTTAAGCCTATCTAGCGACAACCCATCATAGGCTAGCTGGGTGATCTTGCAACTTGTATCATGCCGGAGTTTGATTTTCACCATAGGGTTTCATTGATCGCTTACTCGGCAACTTGTATGAAGCAGGATTTCTACTTTCCCCTTAGCGCTTCATTGATCGTGTACTCTTGAGTGTAGCTCGGGCTGAGAATGACGCAGCCATGGGAAAGTTGACAGTTAAGCCTATCTAGTGACAGCCCATCATAGGCTAGCTGGGTGAGCTTGCAACTTGTACCATGTCGGAGTTTGATTTTCCCCATAGGGTTTCATTGATCGTGTACTCTTGAGTGTAGCTCGGGCTGAGAAGGTCGCAGCCATGGGAAAGTTGACAGTTAAGCCTATCTAGTGACAACCCATCATAGGCTAGCTGGGTGATCTTGCAACTTGTATCATGCCGGAGTTTGATTTTCACCATAGGGTTTCATTGATCGCTTACTCGGCAACTTGTATGAAGCAGGATTTCTACTTTCCCCTTAGCGCTTCATTGATCGTGTACTCTTGAGTGTAGCTCGGGCTGAGAATGACGCAGCCATGGGAAAGTTGACAGTTAAGCCTATCTAGTGACAGCCCATCATAGGCTAGCTGGGTGATCTTGCAACTTGTACCATGTCGGAGTTTGATTTTCCCCATAGGGTTTCATTGATCGTGTACTCTTGAGTGTAGCTCGGGCTGAGAAGGTCGCAGCCATGGGAAAGTTGACAGTTAAGCCTATCTAGTGACAACCCATCATAGGCTAGCTGGGTGATCTTGCAAATTGTATCATGCCGGAGTTTGATTTTCACCATAGGGTTTCATTGATCGCTTACTCGGCAACTTGTATGAAGCAGGACTTCTACTTTCCCCTTAGCGCTTCATTGATCGTGTACTCTTGAGTGTAGCTCGGGCTGAGAATGACGCAGCCATGGGAAAGTTGACAGTTAAGCCTATCTAGTGACAGCCCATCATAGGCTAGCTGGGTGATCTTGCAACTTGTACCATGTCGGAGTTTGATTTTCCCCATAGGGTTTCATTGATCGTGTACTCTTGAGTGTAGCTCGGGCTGAGAAGGTCGCAGCCATGGGAAAGTTGACAGTTAAGCCTATCTAGTGACAACCCATCATAGGCTAGCTGGGTGATCTTGCAACTTGTATCATGCCGGAGTTTGATTTTCACCATAGGGTTTCATTGATCGCTTACTCGGCAACTTGTATGAAGCAGGATTTCTACTTTCCCCTTAGCGCTTCATTGATCGTGTACTCTTGAGTGTAGCTCGGGCTGAGAATGACGCAGCCATGGGAAAGTTGACAGTTAAGCCTATCTAGTGACAGCCCATCACAGGCTAGCTGGGTGAGCTTGCAACTTGTACCATGTCGGAGTTTGATTTTCCCCATAGGGTTTCATTGATCGTGTACTCTTGAGTGTAGCTCGGGCTGAGAAGGTCGCAGCCATAGGAAAGTTGACAGTTAAGCCTATCTAGTGACAACCCATCATAGGCTAGCTGGGTGATCTTGCAACTTCTATCATGCCGGAGTTTGATTTTCACCATAGGGTTTCATTGATCGCTTACTCGGCAACTTGTATGAAGCAGGATTTCTACTTTCCCCTTAGCGCTTCATTGATCGTGTACTCTTGAGTGTAGCTCGGGCTGAGAATGACGCAGCCATGGGAAAGTTGACAGTTAAGCCTATCTAGTGAGAGCCCATCATAGGCTAGCTGGGTGATCTTGCAACTTGTACCATGTCGGAGTTTGATTTTCCCCATAGGGTTTCATTGATCGTGTACTCTTGAGTGTATCTCGGGCTGAGAAGGTCGCAGCCATGGGAAAGTTGACAGTTAAGCCTATCTAGTGACAACCCATCATAGGCTAGCTGGGTGATCTTGCAACTTGTATCATGCCGGAGTTTGATTTTCACCATAGGGTTTCATTGATCGCTTACTCGGCAAGTTGTATGAAGCAGGATTTCTACTTTCCCCTTAGCGCTTCATTGATCGTGTACTCTTGAGTGTAGCTCA